>NW_022262618.1:98539-113539 GCF_002021735.2 Oncorhynchus kisutch | reverse complement strand
ATAGTGTTGTCTACTGTGTTGTATAGTGTTGTACTGTTGTCTACTGTGTTATATAGTGTTGTACTGTTGTCTACTGTGTTGTACTGTTGTCTACTGTGTTGTACTATTGTCTACTGTGTTATATAGAGTTGTACTGTTGTCTACTGTGTTGTATAGTGTTGTACTGTTGTCTACTGTGTTGTATAGTGTTGTAGTGTTGTCTACTGTGTTGTATAGTGTTGTACTGTTGCCTACTGTGTTATATAGTGTTGTACTGTTGTCTACTGTGTTGTACTGTTGTCTACTGTGTTGTACTGTTGTCTACTGTGTTGTATAGTGTTGTAGTGTTGTCTACTGTGTTGTACTGTTGTCTACTGTGTTGTACTGTTGTCTACTGTGTTGTGTAGTGTTGTACTGTTGTCTACTGTGTTGTACTGTTGTCTACTGTGTTGTACTGTTGTCTAACTGTGTTGTATAGTGTTGTCTACTGTGTTGTATAGTGTTGTAGTGTTGTACAGTTGTCTACTGTGTTATATAGTGTTGTACTGTTGTCTACTGTGTTGTATAGTGTTGTACTGTTGTCTACTGTGTTATATAGTGTTGTACTGTTGTCTACTGTGTTGTACTGTTGTCTACTGTGTTGTACTGTTGTCTACTGTGTTGTATAGTGTTGTACTGTTGTCTACTGTGTTGTATAGTGTTGTACTGTTGTCTACTGTGTTGTATAGTGTTGTAGCGTTGTCTACTGTGTTGTATAGTGTTGTACTGTTGTCTACTGTGTTATATAGTGTTGTACTGTTGTCTACTGTGTTGTACTGTTGTCTACTGTGTTGTACTGTTGTCTACTGTGTTGTATAGTGTTGTAGTGTTGTCTACTGTGTTGTACTGTTGTCTACTGTGTTGTATAGTGTTGTAGTGTTGTCTACTGTGTTGTACTGTTGTCTACTGTGTTGTACTGTTGTCTACTGTGTTGTATAGTGTTGTAGTGTTGTCTACTGTGTTGTATAGTGTTGTAGTGTTGTCTACTGTGTTGTACTGTTGTCTACTGTGTTGTACTGTTGTCTACTGTGTTGTATAGTGTTGTACTGTTGTCTACTGTGTTGTATAGTGTTATAGTGTTGTCTACTGTGTTGTATAGTGTTGTACTGTTGTCTACTGTGTTATATAGTGTTGTACTGTTGTCTACTGTGTTGTACTGTTGTCTACTGTGTTGTACTATTGTCTACTGTGTTATATAGAGTTGTACTGTTGTCTACTGTGTTGTATAGTGTTGTACTGTTGTCTACTGTGTTGTATAGTGTTGTAGTGTTGTCTACTGTGTTGTATAGTGTTGTACTGTTGCCTACTGTGTTATATAGTGTTGTACTGTTGTCTACTGTGTTGTACTGTTGTCTACTGTGTTGTACTGTTGTCTACTGTGTTGTATAGTGTTGTAGTGTTGTCTACTGTGTTGTACTGTTGTCTACTGTGTTGTACTGTTGTCTACTGTGTTGTGTAGTGTTGTACTGTTGTCTACTGTGTTGTACTGTTGTCTACTGTGTTGTACTGTTGTCTACTGTGTTGTATAGTGTTGTCTACTGTGTTGTATAGTGTTGTAGTGTTGTACAGTTGTCTACTGTGTTATATAGTGTTGTACTGTTGTCTACTGTGTTGTATAGTGTTGTACTGTTGTCTACTGTGTTATATAGTGTTGTACTGTTGTCTACTGTGTTGTACTGTTGTCTACTGTGTTGTACTGTTGTCTACTGTGTTGTATAGTGTTGTACTGTTGTCTACTGTGTTGTATAGTGTTGTACTGTTGTCTACTGTGTTGTATAGTGTTGTAGCGTTGTCTACTGTGTTGTATAGTGTTGTACTGTTGTCTACTGTGTTATATAGTGTTGTACTGTTGTCTACTGTGTTGTACTGTTGTCTACTGTGTTGTACTGTTGTCCTGTGTTATAGTGTTGTAGTGTTGTCTACTGTGTTGTACTGTTGTCTACTGTGTTGTATAGTGTTGTAGTGTTGTCTACTGTGTTGTACTGTTGTCTACTGTGTTGTACTGTTGTCTACTGTGTTGTATAGTGTTGTAGTGTTGTCTACTGTGTTGTATAGTGTTGTAGTGTTGTCTACTGTGTTGTACTGTTGTCTACTGTGTTGTACTGTTGTCTCCTGTGTTGTATAGTGTTGTATAGTGTTGTAGTGTTGTCTACTATGTTGTATAGTGTTGTAGTGTTGTCTCCTGTGTTGTATAGTGTTGTATAGTGTTGTAGTGTTGTCTACTGTGTTGTATAGTGTTGTAATGTTGTCTACTGTGTTGTACAGTGTTGTACTGTTGTCTACTGTGTTGTATAGCGTTGTATAGTGTTGTACTGTTGTCTACTGTGTTGTACTGTTTACTACTGTGTTGTACTGTTGTCTACTGTGTTGTACTGTTGTCTCCTGTGTTTTATAGTGTTTGTACTGTTGTCTACTGTGTTGTATAGTGTTGTACTTTTGTCTACTGTGTTGTACTGTTTACTACTGTGTTGTACTGTTGTCTACTGTGTTGTACTGTTGTCTCCTGTGTTTTATAGTGTTGTACTGTTGTCTACTGTGTTGTACAGTGTTGCACTGTTGTCTACTGTGTTGTACTGTTGTACTGTTGTCTACTGTGTTGTATAGTGTTGTACTGTTGTCTACTGTGATGTACAGTGTTGTACTGTTGTCTACTGTGTTGTATAGCGTTGTATAGTGTTGTACTGTTGTCTACTGTGTTGTATAGTGTTGTACTGTTGTCTACTGTGTTGTATAGTGTTGTACTGTTGTCTACTGTGTTGTACTGTTGTCTACTGTGTTGTACTGTTGTCTACTGTGTTGTATAGTGTTGTACTGTTGTCTACTGTGTTGTACTGTTGTCTACTGTGTTGTACTGTTGTCTCCTGTGTTGTATAGTGTTGTATAGTGTTGTACTGTTGTCTACTGTGTTGTACAGTGTTGCACTGTTGTCTACTGTGTTGTACTGTTGTACTGTTGTCTACTGTGTTGTACTGTTGTCTACTGTGTTGTACTGTTGTACTGTTGTCTACTGTGTTGTACTGTTGTACTGTTGTCTTTTTGCATGTGAATGTAAGAAGTCTACTGCCGAAGATTGATTTTGTGAATATATGGATAGAAACTGCCGACCCTGATGTATTTATGCTTTCTGAAACCTGGCTTATAAAATATATTACAGACAAACATATAAATGGTTACAGTGTTTTTGGTACAGATGGTTAATCTAAGGGTGGTGGTGTTGGTACAGATGGTTAATCTAAGGGTGGTGGTGTTGGTACAGATGGTTAATCTAAGGGTGGTGGTGTTGGTACAGATGGTTAATCTAAGGGTGGTGGTGTTGGTACAGATGGTTAATCTAAGGGTGGTGGTGTTGGTACAGATGGTTAATCTAAGGGTGGTGGTCTTGGTACAGATGGTTAATCTAAGGGTGGTGGTGTTGGTACAGATGGTGATTTTAAGGGTGGTGTTGGTACAGATGGTTAATCTAAGGGGTGGTGGTGAGGGTCCAGATGGTTAATCTAAGGGTGGTGGTGTTGGTACAGATGGTTAATCTAAGGGTGGTGGTCTTGGTACAGATGGTAATCTAAGGGTGGTGGTGTTGGTACAGATGGTTAATCTAAGGGTGGTATTGTTGGTACAGATGGTTAATCTAAGGGTGGTGGTGTTGGTACAGATGGTTAATCTAAGGGTGGTGGTGTTGGTACAGATGGTTAATCTAAGGGTGGTGGTGTTGGTACAGATGGTTAATCTAAGGGTGGTGGTGTTGGTACAGATGGTTAATCTAAGGGTGGTGGTGTTGGTACAGATGGTTAATCTAAGGGTGGTGGTGTTGGTACAGATGGTTAATCTAAGGGTGGTGGTGTTGGTACAGATGGTTAATCTACGGGTGGTGGTGTTGGTACAGATGGTTAATCTAAGGGTGGTGGTGTTGGTACAGATGGTTAATCTAAGGGTGGTGGTCTTGGTACAGATGGTTAATTTAAGGGTGGTGGTGTTGGTACAGATGGTGATTTTAAGGGTGGTGTTGGTACAGATGGTTAATCTAAGGGGTGGTGGTGAGGGTCCAGATGGTTAATCTAAGGGTGGTGGTGTTGGTACAGATGGTTAATCTAAGGGTGGTGGTGTTGGTACAGATGGTTAATCTAAGGGTGGTTGTGTTGGTACAGATGGTTAATCTAAGGGTGGTGGTGTTGGTACAGATGGTTAATCTAAGGGTGGTGGTCTTGGTACAGATGGTTAATCTAAGGGTGGTGGTCTTGGTACAGATGGTAATCTAAGGGTGGTGGTGTTGGTACAGATGGTTAATCTAAGGGTGGTATTGTTGGTACAGATGGTTAATCTAAGGGTGGTGGTGTTGGTACAGATGGTTAATCTAAGGGTGGTGGTGTTGGTACAGATGGTTAATCTAAGGGTAGTGGTGTTGGTACAGATGGTTAATCTAAGGGTGGTGGTGTTGGTACAGATGGTAAATCTAAGGGTGGTGGTCTTGGTACAGATGGTATTCTAAGGGTGGTGGTGTTGGTACAGATGGTTAATCTAAGGGTGGTGGTGTTGGTACAGATGGTTAATCTAAGGGTGGTGGTGTTGGTACAGATGGTTAATCTAAGGGTGGTGGTGTTGGTACAGATGGTTAATCTAAGGGTGGTGGTGTTGGTACAGATGGTAAATCTAAGGGTGGTGGTCTTGGTACAGATGGTATTCTAAGGGTGGTGGTGTTGGTACAGATGGTTAATCTAAGGGTGGTGGTGTTGGTACAGATGGTTAATCTAAGGGTGGTGGTGTTGGTACAGATGGTTAATCTAAGGGTGGTGGTGTTGGTAAAGATGGTTAATCTAAGGGTGGTGGTGTTGGTACAGATGGTTAAGTTAACCATCTGTACCAACACCACCACCCTTAGATTAACCATCTGTACCAACACCACCACCCTTAGATTAACCATCTGTACCAACACCACCACCCTTAGATTAACCATCTGTACCAACACCACCACCCTTAGATTAACCATCTGTACCAAAAACACTGTAACCATTTATATGTTTGTCTGTAATATATTTTATAAGCCAGGTTTCAGAAAGCATAAATACATCAGGGTCGGCAGTTTCTATCCATATATTCACAAAATCAATCTTCGGCAGTAGACTTCTTACATTCACATGCAAAAAGACAACAGTACAACAGTACAACACAGTAGACAACAGTACAACAGTACAACACAGTAGACAACAGTACAACACAGTAGACAACAGTACAACAGTACAACACAGTAGACAACAGTGCAACACTGTACAACACAGTAGACAACAGTACAACACTATACAACACTATACAACACAGGAGACAACAGTACAACACAGTAGACAACAGTACAACACAGTAGACAACAGTACAACACTATACAACACAGTAGACAACAGTACAACAGTAGACAACAGTACAACACAGTAGACAACAGTACAACACTATACAACACAGTAGACAACAGTACAACACTATACAACACAGTAGACAACAGTACAACACTATACAACGCTATACAACACAGTAGACAACAGTACAACACTGTACATCACAGTAGACAACAGTACAACACTATACAACACAGTAGACAACAGTACAACAGTACAACACAGTAGACAACTGTGTTTGTCCTGATGGGGGATCTGAATCAGGAGTTTGTCCTGATGGGTGATCTGAATCAGGAGTTTGTCCTGATGGGTGATCTGAATCAGGAGTTTGTCCTGATGGGTGATCTGAATCAGGAGTTTGTCCTGATGGGGGATCTGAATCAGGAGTTTGTCCTGATGGGGGATCTGAATCAGGAGTTTGTCCTGATGGGTGATCTGAATCAGGAGTTTGTCCTGATGGGTGATCTGAATCAGGAGATTGTCCTGATGGGTGATCTGAATCAGGAGTTTGTCCTGATGAGTGATCTGAATCAGGAGTTTGTCCTGGTGGGTGATCTGAATCAGGAGTTTGTCCTGATGGGTGATCTGAATCAGGAGTTTGTCCTGATGGGGGATCTGAATCAGGAGTTTGTCCTGATGGGGGATCTGAATCAGGACTGGCTAACTGTCACGTCCGTTGTAAGGAGACCAAGGTGCAGCGTGATATGTGTACATTCTTCTTTAATAAAGAACGAAACACTGAACAACATAACAAAACGATACGTGACGCTGATATTGATAGTGCAGCCAGGCAACTAAACATAGAACAAGAACCCACAAACACAAAAGGGTAAAATGGCTGCCTAAATATGATCCCCAATCAGAGACAACAATAAACAGCTGCCTCTGATTGGGAACCAATTCAGGCCACCATAGACATACATAAACATAGACCTATCAAACCCCTAGACATACAAAAAACCCTAGACAATACAAAAACTAGCATACCCACCCTCGTCACACCCTGACCTAGCCTAAATATAAAGTAAACAGAGATATCTAAGGTCAGAGCGTGACATCTAACTGGGATCATCTCAAAATAATTTGCAATACCTATAATCTCACTCAGATTGTCAACGGTGTAACTCGATCGAATATAAAATATCCTCTGAAATCGTCTTTGGTTTGATTTGATTTTACCCAAATACTCCTCATCATTTTAATGCATTTTTTTGCAAATGACATAACATAAGTGATCACTGTGCTTCTTGGCTGTGTGAGAGATGGTCAAATTCCTAAGAAATCTCCACGTGTTATTACGAAAAGAATCAGGAAGCGGTTTGATGTTCAAGGTTGTTTACATGATGTATGTAGCATTGAATGGAATAGAATGGAATTAATCCCTGGTGTTGAACTAGTCTTTTCTTCCACAAAGCATTCCAGGATGTATGTAATAGGCCCCTTTTTAAAAAATGCAGAGTTTAAGGGCAGAGAGAACCCTTGGTTTACTAAGGAACTTAGTCATAAGGGAACAAAATGCTATGTGGGCTAAAGCAAGAGGGGTCTGGTTCAGCGGGTGACTGGATGGCTTTTAAACGTCTTCGAAATATGGGCGTGGCTATGATCCGTAAATTGAAAGCAGACCACTAGCTGAAATCTACTTCACATAGTTTAAATAATCCATCCACATTGTGTCAGGTAGTGAAAGGTTTGGAGTGCAAGAGAAGATACACAGCTTCCCAAACAATTGTTGGTCGACACACAGATTGTAACTGAGAGAGAACCTCCGTTCTGAAAGCCTTGAACCAGCATGTTCCTTTGAAAAGGCAGTTTCTTTGAAAAGGTCAAAGGTATAATTGAGCCTCCTATGAATGTACCTGACACCCCTGTGTTCTCCTTCCCCAGGTTCTCCTTCTCAACCTTCTCTGTTTCAGAAGTAAAGCCCTGAAAGAAATCGATGGGGGGAAAACCCCCAGATGAACTAGACCCCCACCTCCTACACCTCCTGTAGCTGCACCCCCCTCAACATGTATTTATAACCTCACGCTTGATGTTCAGGAAATCCCCAGGCCCTGATGAACTAGACCCCCACCTCCTACACCTCCTGTAGCTGCACCCCCCTCAACATGTATTTATAACCTCACGCTTGATGTTCAGGAAATCCCCAGGCCCTGATGAACTAGACCCCCACCTCCTACACCTCCTGTAGCTGCACCCCCCTCAACATGTATTTATAACCTCACGCTTGATGTTCAGGAAATCCCCAGGCCCTGATGAACTAGACCCCCACCTCCTACACCTACTGTAGCTGCACCCCCCTCAACATGTATTTATAACCTCACGCTTGATGTTGAGGAAACCCCCAAGTTATGGAAATCTGCTTTTTGTACTGCCTCTCCTGAAAGGTGGAGATCCTTCGCTGCTTGACAACTATCAACCCATATCAAAATAGTCTGTACTGTCAAAGGTACTGGAGTCCTTAGTCAGTAGGCAGCTAAAGGTCTACCACCAAGAAAACAACATCTTAAATGGAATGTAAATCAGGTTTTTAGGTCTGGCCATAGCACTGTGTCAGCAACATTGATGGTTTTAAGTGACATCCACTGTGCTCTTGATATGAAGTTACATTGTGTTGTCTGTCTTTATTGATTTGTCTGAGGCTTTTGACACCGTGGACCATGCTGTGTTAGTGCAAAGGTTCAAATGTTGTGGAATTACTGGTCATGCTCTAGATTGGTTTATAAGTTACCTATCACATCATACACAATGTGTAATGGCGGATGGTTGTAAGTCCATGGAGGTGTGCTCAGGTGTCCCGCAAGGTTCTATTTTGGGCCCACTGTTGTTCATTTTGTATATCAACAATATTGGGGGATCTTATTGAAACAGCGGATGTTCATTTTTATGCAGATGATACTGTTCTTTATTCAAGCGGTTGTAGTTTATCTTTAGCTTTTTAAAATGCCCAAATAGAATTTAACATTATACAACAGAATCTGTTTGAGTTAAAGCTGATTCTATATTCGGGTAAAACTAAATGCATGGTATTTTCAAATGCTACTAATCAAGTCACTGCTACATTTTTTTTTAACCTTTATTTAACAAGGCAAGTCAGTTAAGAACAAATTCTTATTTTCGACAGATTTGTACCTTGTCAGCTTGGGGGTTTCAACTCGCAACCTTCCGGTTACTAGTCCAACGCTCTAACCACTAGGCTACCCTGCCGCCACATTGGCTGGACTTACTATACAGCAAGTTAAAGTGTACAAATACTTGTGTGTGTGGGTTGATGACAAGCTGAGCTTCACTGTGCATGTATAGAACTGTTTTCTACTGTGTTGTACTGTTGTCTATTGTGTTGTACTGTTGTCTACTGTGTTGTACTGTTGTCTACTGAGCTGTGAAGCTGGGCTCCACCACAGAATAACAAAGATATGTTAGTTACCAGAGACAGATGTTTAACGTTAAACATTCAAACATGGCGTGAGAAGAAGCACCTGTCACCTGAGAATCACATCAGTCATCAATAACACCACAATGTCTCTCTCTCTCTCTCTCCCTCTCTCTCTCTCTCTCTCTCTCTCTCTCTCTCTCTCTCTCCTCTCTCTCTCTCTCTCTCTCTCTCTGTCTCTCTCTGTCTCTCTCTCTCTCTCTCTCTCTCTGTCTCTCTGTCTCTCTCTCCCCTCTCTCTCTCTCCTCTCTCTCTCTCTGTCTCTCTGTCTCTCTCTCTCTCTGTCTCTCTCTCTCTCTGTCTCTCTCTCTCTCTCTCTCTGTCTGTCTCTCTCTCTCTCTCTCTCTCTCTCTCTCTCTCTCTCTCTCTCTGTCTCTCTCTCTGTCTCTCCCTCTCTCTCTCAATTCAATTCAATTCAAGGGCTTTATTGGCATGGGAAACATGTGTTAGCATTGCCAAAGCAAGTGAGGTAGACAACATACAAAGTGAATGTCTCTCTCTACACCACATCCCATTGGTGTATCTTGGTAACAGACACACCACATCCCATTGGTGCATCTTGGTAACAGACACAACACATCCCATTGGTGCATCTTGGTAACAGACACACCACATCCCATTGGTACATCTTGGTAACAGACACAACACATCCCATTGGTGCATCTTGGTAACAGACACACCACATCCCATTGGTGCATCTTGGTAACAGACACACCACATCCCATTGGTGCATCTTGGTAACAGGCACAACACATCCCAGTAACAGATACAGATGAATCGTCATTCTTACTCAAAAAATATTTATTTGGACTTCTTGTTCATGGTGTAAATTAAATCTTAGCAAGCTGTGTGTTTCTCTCTCCAGCTCCATTAATCTATGTCTGGATCAGTAATGAGATTATCGCTCTATTGATGAGCTTTAAACACCACACACACACACACACACACACACACACGCACACACACACACACACACGCGCACACACACACTCGCGCACATGCACATGTACACAGACACACTGACGAATGCATGCACACACTCATGCAGTAAAACGCCCAGTCAACATGCAGGAACGCATGGACACTCAGACACACACAGACACACACACTCATGCAGTAAAACACCCAGTCAACAGGCAGGAACGCATGGACACTCAGACACACACACACAGACACACACAGACACACACACTCATGCAGTAAAATGCCCAGTCAACAGGCAGGAACGCATGGACACTCAGACACACACAGACACACACACTCATGCAGTAAAACGCCCAGTCAACAGGCAGGAACACATGGACACTCAGACACACACACTCATGCAGTAAAACGCCCAGTTTTATTTTTATTTCCACACTATGAGGTTGGAAAAATACTGTGAAATAGTAAAAGTATTGTCATTATTGGGTATTGTGATGTCATTATTGGGTACTGTGATGTCATTATTGGGTATTGTGATGTCATTATTGGGTATTGTGATGTCATTATTGGGTATTGTGATGTCATTATGGGGTATCGTGATGTCATTATGGGGTATTATGATGTCATTATGGGGTATTATGATGTCATTATGGGTATCGTGATGTCAGTATGGGGATTTATGATGTCATTATGGGGTATCGTGTTGTCATTATGGGGATTTATGATGTCATTATGGGGTATTACGATGTCATTATGGGGTATTGTGATGTCATTATGGGGTATTGGGATGTCATTATGGGGTATTATGATGTCATTACGGGGGAATTGTGATGTCATTATGGGGTACTGTGATGTCATTATGGGGCATTGTGATGTCATTATTGGGTATTATGATGTCATTATGGGGCATTGTGATGTCATTATGGGGTATTGTGATGTCATTATGGGGTATTGTGATGTCATTATGGGGTATTGTGATGTCATTATGGGATATTGTGTGTCGATTGAGGAGGAAAAAATGTGTATTTAATGCATTGTATTTAGAATAAGACTGTAACATAACACTATGTGGAAGAAGTCAAAGGGTCTGACTACTTCCCAGAATGCACTGTAAATCCTCTAAAGTATAACATTATAATTCAACATTTTACAGCACCACCTTCGGCTATAGCAGATAGATAGAAGCTGTTAGGGCTGCTATAGCTAATAGTAAAATGAGTCATGTGAACGCTTGGGAGAGAGCTGGTGCTTTGGAAAGGTTTACACATTTCAAACACTGTCTGTCACATAGGCCATCAATTTAAATTAACAGGACCAATCTCACACCTATCCTCTTCCCAGTGGTGGGGAGTAGGGAGTCGCACGCTGGCGTTCACACACACACACACACACACACACACACACACACACACACACACTACATAGCGGTCGGGAATCAGTCACACGCCCACACCAGTTCAGGTGTTTGAGGGCTGAGAGAAGGATGAATACTGTAGACAGGATGAATACTGTAGACAGGGTGAATACTGTAGACAGGATGAGAAGGGAGACAGGATGAATACTGTAGACAGGATGAATACTGTAGACAGGGTGAATACTGTAGACAGGATGAGAAGGGAGACAGGATGAATACTGTAGACAGGATGAGAAGGGAGACAGGGTGAATACTATAGACAGGATGAGAAGGGAGACAGGATGAATACTATAGACAGGATGAATACTGTAGACAAGATGAATACTGTAGACAAGATTAATACTGTAGACAGGATGAATACTGTAGACAGGATGAATACTATAGACAGGATGAATACTGTAGACAGGATGAATACTATAGACAGGGTGAGAAGGGAGACAGGATGAATACTGTAGTCTGAATGAGAAGGGAGACAGGGTGAATACTGTAGACAGGGTGAGAAGGGAGACAGGATGAATACTGTAGTCTGAATGAGAAGGGAGACAGGATGAATACTGTAGTCTGAATGAGAAGGGAGACAGGGTGAATACTGTAGTCTGAATTAGAAGGGAGACAGGATGAATACTGTAGACAGGGTGAGAAGGGAGACAGGATGAAAACTGTAGACAGGGTGAATACTGTAGACAGGGTGAATACTGTAGACAGGATGAGAAGGGAGACAGGATGAATACTGTAGACAGGATGAATACTGTAGACAGGATGAATACTATAGACAGGATGAATACTGTAGACAGGATGAATACTGTAGACAGGATGAATACTATAGACAGGGTGAATACTGTAGACAGGATGAATACTGTAGACAGGATGAATACTATAGACAGGGTGAATACTGTAGACAGGATGAATACTGTAGACAGGATGAATACTATAGACAGGATGAATACTGTAGACAGGATGAATACTGTAGACAGGATGAATACTATAGACAGGATGAATACTGTAGACAGGATGAATACTATAGACAGGATGAATACTGTAGACAGGATGAATACTATAGACAGGATGAATACTATAGACAGGATGAATACAGTAGACAGGATGAATACTATAGACAGGATGAATACTGTAGACAGGATGAATACTGTAGACAGGATGAATACTATAGACAGGATGAATACTGTAGACAGGATGAATACTGTAGACAGGATGAATACTATAGACAGGGTGAATACTGTAGACAGGATGAATACTATAGACAGGATGAATACTATAGACAGGATGAATACTATAGACAGGGTGAATACTGTAGACAGGATGAATACTATAGACAGGATGAATACTGTAGACAGGATGAATACTATAGACAGGATGAATACTATAGACAGGATGAATACTGTAGACACTGTAATACTGTCGTGATGTACCTCAGTAATGAGGTCCACAATACTGCAGTACAGGCACATCGCTGTGACGGTTGTCCTCATTGTTCTCCGTCACATAAGCATTTTATAAATGGACCAGACTTGATTTATGCTTGAGGAGAAGCACATGTATTGACTGATAATAATGTGGGTTTTTAGAGATGTCTTCTTGATTGTCGCTGGTCACCTGTAAATGTTGAGAAACGTTTGTTAAGAGTGAGTCGGGAGCACCGGTTTGGTGCCAAAACCTTTTGTTTAGTTTTAAATATATGTCATATTTAAATCATGAAGGTAGATGATCAGACGTGTGTTTGATTACCTTCTATTCCGTTATTGAAGAGGGTTCTGTTCATTTCCTCATCAGATAAATGGGGGAGTGTTCGAGCGTGCAGTTCAGAGGGGGCTGGTTATTAAAATGCGGAAGACACATTTCGGTTGAATACATTCAGTTGTGCAACAGGCAACAGCCCCCTTTCCCCTCCTTAATTAATGGTAGTATGGTAGTAGCTAACCCGGGGGACGTACATGTTTACATCCCAGATGGTGTCTATGTCCTTTTCCCGGAGCAGATGGTGTCTATGTTCTTATCCCGGAGCAGATGGTGTCTATGTTTTAATCCCGGAGGAGAGACATGTTTATATCCCAGATTGTGTCTTTGTTTTTATCCCGGAGGAGAAACATGTTTATATCCCAGATGGTGTCTTTGTTTTTATCCCGGAGGAGAAACATGTTTATATCCCAGATGGTGTCTTTGTTTTTATCCCAGAGGAGAGACATGTTTATATCCCAGATGGTGTCTTTGTTTTTATCCCGGAGGAGAGACATGTTTATATCCCAGATGGTGTCTTTGTTTTTATCCCGGAGGAGAGACATGTTTATATCCCAGATGGTGTCTTTGTTTTTATCCCGGAGGAGAGACATGTTTATATCCCAGATGGTGTCTTTGTTTTTTATACCGGAGCAGATGGTGTCTATATTTTTATCCCAGAGGAGAGACATGTTTATATCCCAGAAGGTGTCTTTGTTTTTATCCCGTCCCAGATGGTGGCTATGTCCTTATCCTGGAGGAGAGACATGTTTATATCCCAGAAGGTGTCTATGCTCTAAAGCATGGGTTTAATGGGTTTAACACAGTTACATGTGTGTTGGTAGATAGGTGTATTATCTGAATGTACAGTATTTCATGTGTGTTGGTAGATAGGTGTATTATCTCTATGTACAGTATTTCATGTGTGTTGGTAGATAGGTGTATTATCTCTATGTACAGTATTTCATGTGTGAGGGTTTCCCATTGGTTAATTGTATTATGAGTAGTGGATTTAAATCTCGGTCTGTTGATGGTTTTTCAGGTATGATTCTGGGGTTTTCAGGCATGATGCTGGGTTTTTCAGGTATGATTCTGGGGTTTTCAGGCATGATGCTGGGTTTTTCAGGTATGATTCTGGGGTTTTCAGGTATGATTCTGGGTTTTTCAGGTATGATGCTGGGTTTTTCAGGTATGATTCTGGGTGTTTTCAGGTATGATGCTGGGGTTTTCAGGTATGATGCTGGGTTTTTGAGGCATGATGATAGGTTTTTCATGCACAATACTGGGTTTTCCAGGCATGATGCTGGGTTTTCAGGTACGATTCTGGGTTTTTCAGGTATGATTCTGGGGTTTTCAGGTATGATACTGGGCTTTTCAGGTATGATTCTGCGTTTTTCAGGTATGATTCTGGGTTTTCAGGCATGATGCTGGGTTTTTCAGGTATGATGCTGGGTTTTTCAGGCATGATGCTGGGTTTTTCAGGTATGATGCTGGGTTTTTCAGGTATGATTCCGGGGTTTTCAGGTATGATGCTGGGGGTTTTCAGGTATGATTCTGGGTTTTGAGGCATGATGATAGGTTTTTCATGCACGATGCTGGGTTTTCCAGGCGTGATGCTGGGTTTTTCAGGTATGATGCTGGGTTTTGAGGCATGATGCTGGGATTTCAGGCATGATGCTGGGTTTTCAGGCATGATGCTGGGTTTTCAGGCATGATGCTGGGTTTTGAGGCATGATGCTGGGTTTTGAGGCATGATGCTGGGTTTTTCAGGTATGATGCTGGGTTTTCAGGCATGATACTGGGTTTTGAGGCATGATGCTGGGTTTTTCAGGTATGATGCTGGGTTTT
The DNA here is from genome assembly GCF_002021735.2 of Oncorhynchus kisutch. Taxonomy (NCBI): domain Eukaryota; kingdom Metazoa; phylum Chordata; class Actinopteri; order Salmoniformes; family Salmonidae; genus Oncorhynchus; species Oncorhynchus kisutch. The sequence goes on along the minus strand of NW_022262618.1, from coordinate 98,793 downwards.
CAGGCATGATACTGGGTTTTGAGGCATGATGCTGGGTTTTTCAGGTATGATGCTGGGTTTTCAGGCATGATACTGGGTTTTGAGGCATGATGCTGGGTTTTCAGGCATGATACTGGGTTTTGAGGCATGATGCTGGGGTTTTCAGGTATGATGCTGGGTTTTCAGGCATGATACTGGGTTTTGAGGCATGATGCTGGGTTTTCAGGCATGATACTGGGTTTTGAGGCATGATGCTGGGTTTTCAGGCATGATGC
>NW_022262618.1:88539-93539 GCF_002021735.2 Oncorhynchus kisutch | reverse complement strand
GGAGCCTGGTTGACGTGTCTCCATGTCTAGAACGATGACCAGGGTCATGACCTCTGAGTTATACGGAGCCTGGTTGCCGTGTCTCCATGTTTAGAACGATGACCAGGGTCATGACCTCTGAGTTATACAGAGCCTGGTTGACGTGTCTCCATGTTTAGAACGATGACCAGGGTCATGACCTCTGTAATATACGGAGCCTGGTTGACGTGTCTCCATGTTTAGAACGATGACCAGGGTCATGACCTCTGAGTTATACAGAGCCTGGTTGACGTGTCTCCACGTTTAGATCGATGACCAGGGTCATGACCTCTGTAATATACGGAGCCTGGTTGACGTGTCTCCATGTTTAGAACGATGACCAGGGTCATGACCTCTGTCATATACGGAGCCTGGTTGACGTGTCTCCATGTTTAGAGCGATGACCAGGGTCATGACCTCTGCGTTACACGGAGCCTGGTTGACGTGTCTCCATGTTTAGAGCGATGACCAGGGTCATGACCTCTGAGTTATACGGAGCCTGGTTGACGTGTCTCCATGTTTAGAACGATGACCAGGGTCATGACCTCTGCCTTATACGGAGCCTGGTTGACGTGTCTCCATGTTTAGAACGATGACCAGGGTCATGACCTCTGTGTTATACGGAGCCTGGTTGACGTGTCTCCATGTTTAGAACGATGACCAGGGTCCTGACCTCTGTAATATACGGAGCCTGGTTGACGTGTCTCCATGTTTAGAGCGATGACCAGGGTCATGACCTCTGTAATATACGGAGCCTGGTTGACGTGTCTCCACGTTTAGAACGATGACCGGGGTCATGACCCCTGTGTTATACGGAGCCTGGTTGACGTGTCTCCATGTTTAGAGCGATGACCAGGGTCATGACCTCTGAGTTATACGGAGCCTGGTTGACGTGTCTCCATGTTTAGAACGATGACCAGGGTCATGACCTCTGCCTTATACGGAGCCTGGTTGACGTGTCTCCATGTTTAGAACGATGACCAGGGTCATGACCTCTGTGTTATACGGAGCCTGGTTGACGTGTCTCCATGTTTAGAACGATGACCAGGGTCCTGACCTCTGTAATATACGGAGCCTGGTTGACGTGTCTCCATGTTTAGAGCGATGACCAGGGTCATGACCTCTGTAATATACGGAGCCTGGTTGACGTGTCTCCACGTTTAGAACGATGACCGGGGTCATGACCTCTGTGTTATACGGAGCCTGGTTGACGTGTCTCCACGTTTAGAACGATGACCAGGGTCATGACCTCTGTAATATACGGAGCCTGGTTGACGTGTCTCCACGTTTAGAACGATGACCGGGGTCATGACCTCTGTGTTATACAGAGCCTGGTTGACGTGTCTCCATGTTTAGAACGATGACCAGGGTCATGACCTCTGTGTTATACGGAGCCTGGTTGACGTGTCTCCATATTTAGAACGATGACCAGGGTCATGACCTCTGTAATATACGGAGCCTGGTTGACGTGTCTCCATGTTTAGAACGATGACCAAGGTCATGACCTCTGTAATATATACGGAGCCTGGTTGACGTGTCTCCATGTTTAGAGCGATGACCGGGGTCATGACCTCTGTAATATACGGAGCCTGGTTGACGTGTCTCCATGTTTAGAGCGATGACCAGGGTCATGACCTCTGTAATATACGGAGCCTGGTTGACGTGTCTCCATGTTTAGAGCGATGACCGGGGTCATGACCTCTGTCACCCGTTGGGGGCTCAGGTCAAAGTAGTGTCCTATACAGGGAAACGGTGTCATTTGTCACTTCCTTTGTAGATGTTGCCTGGACAGTGAGTTTATAGCAGAAATCATGACTCAACACAAAGGTATAAATACTGCTCCTATAGTACCTTACAGTACGTGGCTAGCCACCTCACACAGACACACACACACACACACACAGACACAGACACACACACACAGACACACACAGACAGAGACACACACAGACACACACACACACACACACACACACACACACACACACACACACACACACACACACACACACAGAGACACACACACACAGACACACACAGACAGAGACACACACAGACACACACACACACACACACACACAGACACACACAGACAGAGACACACACACACACAGACACAGACACACACACACACAGACACACACACACACACAGACACAGACACAGACACACGCGCACACACACACACGCACACACACACACACGCACACACACACGTGCCGCTCCAGCAGATATCTAAAACTGCCAGGACAGCAGACTACACTACATCTCACTCCAGAAACCATTATTGTTTTAGAGATGACAGCACAGAATATCAGATTAGATCAGAATAAGATTAGATCAGAATAGGTTTAGGTTAGAATAGGATTAGATCAGAATAGGTACCAGAATAGGTTTAGATCAGAATAGGATTAGATCAGAATAGGTACCAGAATAGGTTTAGATCAGAATAGGATTAGATCAGAATAGGATTAGATCAGAATAGGATTAGATCAGAATAGGTTTAGTTCAGAATAGGATTAGATCAGAATAGGATTAGATCAGAATAGGATTAGATCAGAATAGGTTTAGTTCAGAATAGGATTAAATCAGAATAGGATTAGATCAGAATAGGTTTAGTTCAGAATAGGTTTAGTTCAGAATAGGATTAAATCAGAATAGGATTAGATCAGAATAGGATTAGATCAGAATAGGTTTAGTTCAGAATAGGATTAGATCAGAATAGGATTAGATCAGAATAGGTTTAGTTCAGAATAGGATTAGATCAGAGTAGGTTTAGACAGAACAGGTACCAGAATAGGTTTAGTTCAGAATAGGATTCCATCAGAACAGGTCTAGGACTGATCTGGTCAGTGTTGTATCTCAGTCAGAATATAAAAGAGTATGTCAACACTCAGTGCATCGTTTCAAAAGTGACCACAGCAGTTTTCCTGCGTCGGCCAGGACGATGACATTGAGCGTTGGGAACACCTTGGAATTGATTGAACCTGAACACGACGCGTCACCACAGAATAGGTCCTGAAACAGGATCAGAGACGTGAAGGTCAGAGGCCTGCAGTAAAGCCTACAGTAACACTCGTTTAAACACCTCGGGGGGAATCCATTGAACATGGCCACTTCCTGTATAGGTTTTAGACGGAAGCCTGTTTAAATCAAAACACCTACTCCCACTCCACTCAGCAAGGACAATCAATTCTATTGGTTATCTGCACATCTGGGTAGTTAGGGAGCCAATTACAGTCCGCCTCCCAAACAGTCCCCTATTCCCTATGTAGTGCACTACTTTAGACCAGGGCCCTATGGGTGAAGAGGGTGCCATTTGGGAAGTAGCCAGAATCTGCTGGTCCCGTGAAGGATAATAGGGCCAGTAATTATGCTGTGTTCATTTTAATGGGCTGTTATTGACAGCGCAGCCACACACACACACACACACACACACAGGCCAGTCGTCACACACACAAACACACACACACACACACACACACACACACACACACACACACATACACACGCATACACACACACACACACAAACACACAGGCCAGCCGTCACACATACACACACACGCGCATGGACGCACACACCACACACACCTCACCCCACTGTAATTGGTTGTGAAAACAGCCTTTTGACTCAATTATGTCTGACATTGTGTTTGAGTCGCTGGCGTCAGGGTCATGTAGACTGCACAGTGGGGGAGAGACGCAAACGTGTGTGTGTGTGTGTGTGTGTGTGTACAATAAGGTTCATTATAACAGGGGAGGGAGGTTTGTGTTGAAACAATATAACATCCCTCTCTACCTCTCCACCCCTCTTCCATCCCTCTCTCTACCTCTCCACCCCTCCTTCCATCTCCCTCTCTCTACCTCTCCACCCCTCCTTCCATCCCTCTCTAACCTCTCACCCCTCCTTCCATCCTCTCTCTATACCTCTCCACCCCTCCTTCATCCCTCTTCTCTAACCTCTCCACCCCTCCTTCATCCCTCCTCTACCTCTCCACCCCTCCTTCTCATCACCCTCTCTACTACCTCTCCACCCCTCCTTCCATCTCTCTCTACCTCTCCACCCCTCCTTCCATCCTCTCTCTACCTCTCCACCCCTCCTTCCATCCCTCTCTCTACCTCTCCACCTCTCCTTCCATCCCTCTCTACTTCTCCACTCCTCCTTCCATCCCTCTCTCTACCTCTCCACCCCTCCTTCCATCCCTCTCTCTCTACTCTCCACCCTCCCTTCCATCCCTCTCTCTCTACCTCTCTACCCCTCCTTCCATCCCTCTCTCTCTACCTCTCCACCCCTCCTTCATCCCTCTCTCTCTACCTCTCCCCCCTCCTTCCATCCCTCCTCTCTACCTCTCCACCCCTCCTTCCATCTCTGCTCTCTACCTCTCCACCCCTCCTTCCTTCCCTCTCTCTACCGCTCCACCCTCCTTCCATCCCTCTCTCTACCTCTCCACCCCTCCTTCTCCCCCTCCCTTTCTCCTCCCCTCTCTCCCTCCCTCCTCTCTCCTCTCCTCTCTCCCTCCCTCCTGCTCTCTCCCTCACCTCTCTCTCTCTCCCTCCCTCTCTCTCTCCCCTCCCCTCTCCCCCTCCCTCTGTCCCTCCCCTCTCTCCTCTCTCTTCTCTACTCTCCTCCCTCTCCCCTCCCTCTCCCTTCCTAACCTCTCTCTCCCTCCTCTCTCCTCTCGTCCATCCCTCTCTCCCTACCCACTCTCCCCGTCCCTCTCCTTCCTAACCTCTCTCCCCTCCCTCCCCCCCTCCCTCCCTCCCTCCCTCCCTCCCGTCCCTCCCTCCTCCTCCCCCTCCCTCCCTCTCCCTCTCTCCCCCTCCCTCCTCTCTCCTCTCTCCCCTCTCTCTCTCTCTCTCTCTCTCTCCCTCCCTTCTCCCCTCCCTCTCCTTCCTAACCTCTCTCTCCCTCCTCTCTCCTCTCTCCATCCCTCTCTCCCTACCTCTCCCCGTCCCTCTCCTTCCTAACCTCTCTCCCC
>NW_022262618.1:61039-83539 GCF_002021735.2 Oncorhynchus kisutch | reverse complement strand
AAAGATTTTCTATGGGGTTGAGATCTGGAGACTGGCTAGGCCACTCCAGGACCTTGAAATGCTTCTTACGAAGCCACTCCTTCGTTGCTCGGGTGGTGTGTTTGGGATCATTGTCATGCTGAAAGACCCAGCCACGTTTCATCTTCAATGCCCTTGCTGATGGAAGGAGGTTTTCACTCAAAATCTCACGATACATGGCCCAATTCATTTTTACCTTTACACGGATCAGTCATCCTGGTCCCTTTGCAGAAAAACTGCCCCAAAGCATGATGTTTCCACCCCCATGCTTCACAGTAGGTATGGTGTTCTTCGGATGCAACTCAGCATTCTTTGTCCTCCAAACACGACGAGTTGAGTTTTTACCAAAAAGTTATATTTTGGTTTCATCTGACCAAATGACATTCTCCCAACATTCTCCCAATCTTCTTCTGGATCATCCAGCAAATCTCTAGCAAACTTCAGACGGTCCTGGACATGTACTGGCTTAAGCAGGGGGACACGTCTGGCACTGCAGGATTTGAGTCCCTGGCGGCGTAGTGTGTTACTGATGGTAGGCTTTGTTACTTTGGTCCCAGCTCTCTGCAGGTCATTCACTAGGTCCCCCCGTGTGGTTCTGGGATTTTTGCTCACCGTTCTTGTGACCATTTTGACCCCACGGGGTGAGATCTTGCATGGAGCCCCAGATCGAGGGAGATTATCAGTGGTCTTGTATGTCTTCCATTTCCTAATAATTGCTCCCACAGTTGATTTCTTCAAACCAAGCTGCTTACCTATTGCAGATTCAGTCTTCCCAGCCTGGTGCACAATTGTGTTTCTGGTGTCCTTTGACAGTTCTTTGGTCTTGGCCATAGTGGAGTTTGGAGTGTGACTGTTTGAGGTTGTGGACAGGTGTCTTTTATACCGATAACAAGTTCAAACAGGTGCCATTAATACAGGTAACGAGTGGAGGACAGAGGAGCCTCTTAAAGAAGAAGTTACAGGTCTGTGAGAGCCAGAAATCTTGCTTGTTTGTAGGTGACCAAATACTTATTTTCCACCATAATTTTCAAATAAATTCATAAAAAATCCTACAATATGATTTTCTGGATTTTTTTCTCCTAATTTTGTCTGTCATAGTTGAAGTGTACCTATGATGAAAATTACAGGCCTCTCTCATCTTTTTAAGTGGGAGAACTTGCACAATTGGTGGCTGACTAAATACTTTTTTCCCCCACTGTATTTTGTACCTGGCCTTCTTTCCCACCACCTTGAACTCCCCCATCTCCTTGAACTCCCCCATTTCCTTGAACTCCCCCAGCTCCTTGAACTCCCCCAGCTCCTTGAACTCCCCCAGCTCCTTGAACTGCCCAATATCCTTGAACTCCCCCAGCTCCTTGAACTCCCCCAGCTCCTTGAACTCCCTCAGCTCCTTGAACTCCCTCATCTCCTTGAACTCCCCCAGCTCCTTGAACTCCCTCAGCTCCTTGAACCCCCCCAGCTCCTTGAACCCCCCCATCTCCTTGAACCCCCCCAGCTCCTTGAACTCCCTCCGCTCCTTGAACTCCCCCAGCTCCTTGAACTCCCCCAGCTCCGGGGTACGAAAGGAAAGCAGCATCCCCACCATCATCCAGACCCTCCGTCCTCCTCTAATGCCCCCATGGCAGCACTAACATTCAGCACAGGGAACACATCATCCAGACCCTCCGTCCTCCTCTAATGCCCCCACCGCAGCACTAACATTCAACACATCATCCAGACCCTCCGTCCACCGATCAGAATCCGGAAGTATCAGTCACATACTGCAGATGAAGAAACTGGCAAGGAGTCACAGACCTCAGCCACGACCTTCCTCAGTAGGCCGAGATGATCGGATCCCCGGCTTTTTATCCCAGCTCCTCCAACGATCTGCCCCTGCTCCGCATCAGATGACCCAGCTTGGTACACCCCACGCCTAACAGGCATGAAGGTAGGCTGGCTGAAACCAGAGCACGGGACTGGATGGCAGTGTTGTAAAAAAGAGGCTCTTCAAAAAGTCACATCCCTGGTGGCGTGCCGGCCTTACGGGACTCTCCAAGCCTGCATTACAGACTCATAAAATGGAGTCAAACCAGACAAATCACCTCCCTCCAGCTTTAAGAGGAAAAGGTGCTTGTCGAAGCCCAAACAGCCCGCTCTCCTCATCAATATGTAGGCTGTGTCCACCCAGCTAGAACTGTCACTATACAACAGTCTCTGGGGTGCTTGAAGCCAGAAAGCCATGATCCTGGAAGAAATGTCCACCAGGCCTTGTCCACCCTCATGCAGTGGCAGGTACAGGGCTATAGCTTAGATCCAGTGTTGTCCAGACCAGAAGAAATGTCCACCAGACCTTGTCCACCCTCGTCCAGTGGCAGGTACAGGGCTACAGCTTAGATCCAGTGTTGTCCAGACCAGAAGAAATGTCCACCAGGCCTTGTCCACCAGGCCTTTTCCACCCTCGTGCAGTGGCAGGTACAGGGCTGCAGCTTAGATCCAGTGTTGTTAAGGGTCCTCTGAACATCTTGTATCAGACCCCTCAGGTGGATGTAAAGTCATTAGTCTGTGCCACAGGGTAGAGGCAGCGAGATTATTGGCTACCAGCACCCTTCCTCTGTAAGACAGTTTGGGTAGCACCTATTTCCACCTAGACAATCTGGCACACACTTTCTCCGCTACAACCTCCCAGTTCTTTTGCTGGAAGACATCGGAGCCTAGAAAACCCCCAAAAGTCTTCATCCCATCTCTGCCCCACTGAAGCCCTGTGGTAACCATGGAGCGGACCCTATCTGAAGCTCCCCTGGTAACCATGGAGCAGACCCTATCTGAAGCCCCTGGTAACCGTGGAGAGGACCCTATCTGAAGCCCCCTGGTAACCATGGAGAGGACCATATCTGAAGCCCCCTGGTAACCATGGAGTGGACCCTATCTGAAGCTCCCTGGTAACCGTGGAGAGGACCATATCTGAAACCCCCTGGTAACCATGGAGTGGACCCTATCTGAAGCTCCCTGGTAACTGTGGAGAGGACCATATCTGAAACCCCCTGGTAACCGTGGAGAGGACCCTATCTGAAGCCCCCTGGTAACCATGGAGAGGACCCTATCTGAAGCTCCCTGGTAACCGTGGAGAGGACCATATCTGAAACCCCCTGGTAACCATGGAGTGGACCCTATCTGAAGCTCCCTGGTAACCGTGGAGAGGACCATATCTGAAGCTGATCTGCCCACAGCTCTTCACTCTTTTCCCAATTGACTCTAGCTGAGGAGGCCCCCTAATACACCTTTAAAGCGTTTGAGAGAACCTTAACATCTTCACCCCCTGTAATAAAACTATCACGTCATCTGCATACACAGACAGTGCTATCGTGGGACCCTTCATTACACAGAGAAACCAGTAAGCTTCGCTCTTAAAAAACGAAGCATTGGTTCAATCGCGAGACAATATAGCAGCCCTGAAATTGGGCATCCCTGCCTGATGCCCCTTTGGACGGGGATGGGGGAACTCAAACCACCCCCCCACCTTCACCATACACGAGGCCCCAGCATACAGTAAACTCATCCAAGACAAAAGAAATAACATCCCCAAACCCAAAGGCTTTCATTGTCTTGAACAAGTACTGGTGGTCCACAGGCTCAAAAGTCTTCTCCTAATCCAAAGAAAGTAAACCCACATTTACATCAGACTGTTTACAAAATGTTTAAAACATCTCTTATCAGACACAAGTTATCCACTATAGAGCGTTCAGGTCCACAGTCAGACTGGTCCTTATGGACCAACAGCCCCAGATATCCTTTCAAGCTGTTGGAGGGACATTTAGATATAACTTCATATTCTGCACACAGCAATGCAACAGGTCGTACATTTTTTAGAAGAGCCAAACCCCCCCCCCCCCCCCCCCCCTTTTTTGGGGGGGCAACAAAGAAAGCACAGCACGTTGACAGGAAACAGAAAGAGAACCCTCATGAACAGATTCACACACCAGTTCATTAAAATCCCCCCACCAACAGAACAGAAAATCCCCCCACCAAAGACCCCCCCCCCCTTATAGAACTCAGATGGTAAACCATCGATGCCAGGAGCTCGGCCTGTTGAGAGCTGCATAACTGCTGTGGACAGCTCTTGCAAGAGTAATGTCAGAGTCTAAAGCAGCTCTCTGCTCAGGGCCCAATTGAGAAAGACCATGTAACAACTGTTCAGTACACAGAGGATCACAATCCTCCGCCTTATAGAGGGCAGAGTAGAAATCCACGGTATGTTGGTGCATCTCACTGTCATCCGCGGTCACCTTTTCCCATCAGGGGGACGAAGGCAGACCATCTGTTTACGTTGTAATGTCCACTGTCCTAGTGGTTAGTAAAAAAAAGCACCTCCATGTCCTTGAGGGTAGAAAAACGAGACCTAATCAAGGCACCCTTCACTCTTTCATGTAAAAAAAACGACCTCCGTTCATGTCTCTTGTCCTGTAAGTTCATGACTAGTCCGGGGTCATTCTGAGTGAGCAATTTCAATTCAATAGATTTTATGTCGTGTTCAAGGGCCCTGAGAGTCTCTTCAACTTCAATACGAGACAGAGCAGTATACTGTTGACAAAACCATGGTATTTGGGCCTTCCCTACCTCCCACCATTGTCTCAAGAACCTCCCACCATTGTCTCAAGAACCTCCCACCATTGTCTCAAGAACCTCCCACCATTGTCTCAAGAACCTCCCACCATTGTCTCAAACACCTCCCACCATTGTCTCAAGAACCTCCCACCATTGTCTCAATAACCTCCCACCATTGTCTCAAGAACCTCCCACCATTGTCTCAAGAACCTCCCACATTTGTCTCAAGAACCTCCCACCATTGTCTCAAGAACCTCCCACCATTGTCTGAAGAACTCAAAATTCCCTTTTGTAACCCTCCATTTTCACCAGAACAACAAAAACTGTTCACAAAACATGACATCATGTAACAATTTAACATTAAAATACCAGTAAGGTGATGACCTACGTGGACAAGTGAATATCAACAGACACATTATGATGATCAGAGAAACCCACAGGAGTAATATCACACCTTCCAACCCTACTACAGTAGTGATCAGATACATACAACCTGTCTAACCTTCCAACACCTACTACAGTAGAGATCAGATACATACAACCTGTCTAACCTTCCAACCCTACTACAGTAGTGATCAGATACATACAACCTGTCTAACCTTCCAACCCTACTACAGTAGTGATCAGATACATACAACCTGTCTAACCTTCCAACCCTACTACAGTAGTGATCAGATACATACAACCTGTCTAACCTTCCAACCCTACTACAGTAGTGATCAGATACAAACAACCTGTCTAACCTTCCAACCCTACTACGGTAGAGATCAGATACATACAACCTGTCTAACCTTCCAACCCTACTACAGTAGTGATCAGATACATACAACCTGTCTAACCATCCAACCCTACTACAGTAGTGATCAGATACATACAACCTGTCTAACCTTCCAACCCTACTACGGTAGAGATCAGATACATACATCCTGTCTAACCTTCCAACCCTACTACAGTAGTGATCAGATACATACAACCTGTCTAAACTTCCAACCCTACTACAGTAGTGATCAGATACATACAACCTGTCTAACCTTCCAACCCTACTACAGTAGAGATCAGATACATACAACCTGTCTAACCTTCTAACCCTACTACAGTAGTGATCAGATACATACCACCTGTCTAACCTTCCAACCTTACTACAGTAGTGATCAGATACATACAACCTGTCTAACCTTCCAAACCTACTACAGTAGGGATCAGATACATACAACCTGTCTAAACTTCCTAACCCTACTACAGTAGTGATCAGATACATACAACCTGTCTAACCTTCCAATCCTACTACAGTAGTGATCAGATACATACCACCTGTCTAACCTTCCAACCCTACTACAGTAGAGATCAGATACATACAACCTGTCTAACCTTCCAACCCTACTACAGTAGAGCTCAGATACATACAACCTGTCTAACCTTCCAACCCTACTACAGTAGTGATCAGATACATACAACCTGTCTAACCTTCTAACCCTACTACAGTAGTGATTAGATACATACCACCTGTCTAACCTTCCAACCTTACTACAGTAGTGATCAGATACATACAACCTGTCTAACCTTCCAACCCTACTACAGTAGTGATCAGATACATACAACCTGTCTAACCTTCCAACCCTACTACGGTAGTGATCAGATACATACAACCTGTCTAACCTTCCAACCCTACTACAGTAGTGATCAGATACATCTATCCTGTCTAACCTTGCTGCACTGACACGACCTTCATTAACATACCCCAGTCAACCTCAGTCAACCTCATTAGCCTCATCGCTATGTGTCTCCTGTAGAAGTCCTCATTAGCCTCATCACTATGTGTCTCCTGTAGAAGTCAACCTCCTTTTCCTCATTACTAGAAGTTTGCATCCTGTAGCTCCAACTCCAAAAAGTTCTGGGACACCGTGAAGTCCATGGAGAACAAGAGCACCTCCTCCCAGCTGCCCACTGCACTGAGGCTAGGTAACACGGTCACCACTGATAAATCCATGATTATCGAAAACTTCAATAAGCATTTCTCAACGGCTGGCCATGCCTTCCGCCTGGCTACTTCAACCTCGGCCAAAAGCCTCTCCAGGTTCTCCTTTAACCAAATCCAGATAGCAGATGTTCTGAAAGAGCTGCAAAACCTGGACCCGTACAAATCAGCCGGGCTTGACAATCTGGACCCTCTATTTCTGAAACTATCTGCCACCATTGTCGCAACCCCTATTACCAGCCTGTTCAACCTCTCTTTCATATCGTCTGAGATCCCCAAGGATTGGAAAGCTGCCGCAGTCATCCCCCTCTTCAAAGGGGGAGACACCCTGGACCCAAACTGTTACAGACCTATATCCATCCTGCCCTGCCTATCTAAGGTCTTCGAAAGCCAAGTCAACAAACAGGTCACTGACCATCGCGAATCCCACCGCACCTTCTCCGCTGTGCAATCTGGTTTCCGAGCCGGTCATGGGTGCACCTCAGCCACACTCAAGGTACTCAACGATATCATAACCGCCATCGATAAAAGACAGTACTGTGCAGCCTTCTTCATCGACCTTGCCAAGGCTTTCGACTCTGTCAATCACCATATTCTTATCGGCAGACTCAGGAGCCTCGGTTTTTCGGATGACTGCCTTGCCTGGTTCACCAATTACTTTGCAGACAGAGTTCAGTGCGTCAAATCGGAGGGCATGCTGTCTGGTCCTCTGGCAGTCTCTATGGGGGTGCCACAGGGTTCAATTCTCGGGCCGACTCTTTTCTCTGTGTATATCAATGATGTTGCTCTTGCTGCGGGCGATTCCCTGATCCACCTCCACGCAGACGACACTATTCTATATACCTTCGGCCCGTCTTTGGACACTGTGCTATCTAACCTCCAAACAAGCTTCAATGCCATACAACACTCCTTCCGTGGCCTCCAACTGCTCTTAAACGCTAGTAAAACCAAATGCATGCTTTTCAACCGGTCGCTGCCTGCACCCGCATGCCCGACTAGCATCACCACCCTGGATGGTTCCGACCTAGAATATGTGGACGTCTATAAGTACCTAGGTGTCTGGCTAGACTGCAAACTCTCCTTCCAGACTCATATCAAACATCTCCAATCGAAAATCAAATCAAGAGTCGGCTTTCTATTCCGCAACAAAGCCTCCTTCACTCACGCCGCCAAGCTTACCCTAGTAAAACTGACTATCCTACCGATCCTCGACTTCGGCGATGTCATCTACAAAATGGCTTCCAACAGTCTACTCAGCAAACTGGATGCAGTCTATCACAGTGCCATCCGTTTCGTCACTAAAGCACCTTATACCACCCACCACTGCGACTTGTATGCTCTAGTCGGCTGGCCCTCGCTACATATTCGTCGCCAGACCCACTGGCTCCAGGTCATCTACAAGTCCATGCTAGGTAAAGCTCCGCCTTATCTCAGCTCACTGGTCACGATGGCAACACCCATCCGTAGCACGCACTCCAGCAGGTGTATCTCACTGATCATCCCTAAAGCCAACACCTCATTTGGCCGCCTTTCGTTCCAGTACTCTGCTGCCTGTGACTGGAACGAATTGCAAAAATCGCTGAAGTTGGAGACTTTTATCTCCCTCACCAACTTCAAACATCAGCTATCTGAGCGGCTAACCGATCGCTGCAGCTGTACATAGTCTATTGGTAAATAGCCCACCCTTTCTCACCTACCTCATCCCCATACTGTTTTTATTTATTTACTTTTCTGCTCTTTTGCACACCAATATCTCTACCTGTACATGACCATCTGATCATTCATCACTCCAGTGTTAATCTGCAAAATTGTAATTATTTGCCTACCTCCTCATGCCTTTTGCACACATTGTATATAGACTCCCCCTTTGGTTTCTACTGTGTTATTGACTTGTTAATTGTTTACTCCATGTGTAACTCTTTGTTGTCTGCTCACACTGCTATGCTTTATCTTGGCCAGGTCGCAGTTGCAAATGAGAACTTGTTCTCAACTAGCCTACCTGGTTAAATAAAGGTGAAATTTAAAAAAATAAAAAAATAAACTATGTGTCTCCTTCATTAAGCCATTTCTGTTTTATTACCTCTAATACCCAAACCAATTTTCTCAAGCATAAACCGCTTCTTCTCACTCAGCTGGTCGAACCCCACCGTCTTCTATAACACCACAGCTGGTCTAACCCCACCGTCTTCTGTAACATCACAGCTGGTCTAACCCCACTGTCTTCTGTAACATCCCAGCTGGTCTAACCCCACTGTCTTCTGTAACACCACAGCTGGTCTAACCCCACCGTCTTCTGTAACTAGCTCCAGCTGAACCCCTCCTGTACCCCATCACTCATACCAGGCATCTCCTCCACTACCTGGGAGACTAGCCCCACCTGGACCCCCTCCTGTACCCCATCACTCATACCAGGCATCTCCTCCACTACCTGGAAGACTAGCCCCACCTGGACCCCCTCCTGTACCCCATCACTCATACCAGGCATCTCCTCCACTACCTGGAAGACTAGCCCCACCTGGACCCCCTCCTGTACCCCATCACTCATACCAGGCATCTCCTCCACTATCTGGGAGACTAGCCCCACCTGAACCTCATTACTCATTGTGGGCATCTCCTCCACTACCTGGGAGACTAGCTCCACCTGAACCCCCTCCTGTACCCCATCACTCATACCAGACATCTCCCCCCAGTCTGAGGAAAATACTCTCCAGATCTGTCCTTTCCTCCTTCAACAATATTTTTCTGCTGCATAACAGACGCTATGTTTCCCTTTGGTACAAGTTGCAACTCCGTTCCCTCAACCCGGACAACTTGTTCCTCAGCAACAGGTGCTTGTGGCTGTTTTACCGCTGTCGGCACACCTCTCCCTACATCAGTGGGCCCAGGCGTTACGAGGCCCACCTCTCCCTACATCAGTGGGCCCAGGCGTTACGAGGCCCACCTCACCCTACGTCAGTGGGCCCAGGCTGACACGTCATAACCTGTTTCAGAGCCGGGTGTTTCAAACGATATAACCTGTTTCAGAGCCGGGTGTTTCAAACGATATAACCTGTTTCAGAGCCGGGTGTTTCAAACGATATAACCTGTTTCAGAGCCGGGTGTTTCAAACGATATAACCTGTTTCAGAGCCGGGTGTTTCAAACGATATAACCTGTTTCAGAGCCGGGTGTTTCAAACGATATAACCTGTTTCAGAGCCTGGTGTTTCAAACTACTTAGTTTTAAAAATATTTTCTGGGTCAAGGTTTGGCTTTTTCAAGAGAGGCTTTATTACTGCCACTTTTAATGAGTTTGGTACACACCTGGTGGATAGAGAGCCGTTTATTATGTTCAACATAGGAGGGCCAAGCACAGGAAGCAGCTCTTTCAGTAGTTTAGTTGGAATCGGGTCCAGTATGCAGCTTGAAGGCTGAAGACATGATTATTTTGAGTGTCTCCTTTTGTCCTAGGTCCTGGCAGAGTTGTGCAGACTCAGGACAGCTGAGTTTAGGAGGAATACGCAGATTTAAAGAGGAGTCCGTAATTTGCTTTGCTGTTTCAGAGCCGCGTGTTTCAAACGATATAACCTGTTTCAGAGCCGCGTGTTTGCAACCCAATGGGACAATCTTAAATGAACTCCCAAACTTCCCAAACCGCAATAACTCGCGCTCCAGAGGCTCATTGGGAATAAACGGTGATACATTCAAAATCGTTACCCTTGTTGAGGGAGAAAGAAAAGTGGCAAAACTTGAATAAAAATTGTCAAAGACTCCAGCCTCCCTAGCCATAGACTGTTCTCTCTGCTACCGCACGGCAAGCAGTACCGGAGCGCCAAGGCTAGGTCCAAGAGGCTTCTAAACAGCTTCAATCCCAAGTCATAAGACTCCTGAACAGCTAATCAAATGGCTACCCAGACTATTTGCATTACCCCCCTCTTTTACACCACTGCTTCTCTCTGTTATCATCTATTCATAGTCACTGAAATAACTCTACCTACATTTACATATTACTTCAATTACCTCAATTACCTCAACTAACCGCACATTGACTCTGTACCGGTACCCCCTGTATATAGCCTCCACATTGACTCTGTACCGTAACACCCTGTATATAGCCTCCACATTGACTCAGTACCGTAATACCCTGTATATAGCCTCCATCATTGACTCTGTACCGTAATACCCTGTCTATAGCCTCCACATTGACTCTGTACCGGTACCCCCTGTATATAGCCTCCACATTGACTCTGTACCGGTACCCCCCTGTATATAGCCTCCACATTGACTCTGTACCGGTACCCCCTGTATATAGCCTCCACATTGACTCTGTAACGGTACCCCCTGTATATAGCCTCCACATTGATTCTGTACCGGTACCCCCTGTATATAGCCTCCACATTGATTCTGTACCGGTACCCCCTGTATATAGCCTCCACACCGCGCCCTCAGAGCATGCGCAGACCAGCTGGCCGGTGTGTTTACGGACATATTCAATCAATCCCTATACCAGTCTGCTGTTCCCACATGCTTCAAGAGGGCCACCATTGTTCCTGTTCCCAAGAAAGCTAAGGTAACTGAGCTAAACGACTACCGCCCCGTAGCACTCACATCCGTCATCATGAAGTGCTTTGAGAGACTAGTCAAGGACCATATCACCTCCACCCTACCTGACACCCTAGACCCACTCCAATTTGCTTACCGCCCAAATAGGTCCACAGACGATGCAATCTCAACCACACTGCACACTGCCCTAACCCATCTGGACAAGAGGAATACCTATGTGAGAATGCTGTTCATCGACTACAGCTCGGCATTCAACACCATAGTACCCTCCAAGCTCGTCATCAAGCTCGAGACCCTGGGTCTCGACCCCGCCCTGTGCAACTGGGTACTGGACTTCCTGACGGGCCGCCCCCAGGTGGTGAGGGTAGGCAACAACATCTCCTCCCCGCTGATCCTCAACACTGGGGCCCCACAATGGTGCGTTCTGAGCCCTCTCCTGTACTCCCTGTTCACCCACGTCTGCGTGGCCACGCACGCCTCCAACTCAATCATCAAGTTTGCGGACGACACAACAGTGGTAGGCTTGATTACCAACAACGACGAGACGGCCTACAGGGAGGAGGTGAGGGCCCTCGGAGTGTGGTGTCAGGAAAATAACCTCACACTCAACGTCAACAAAACAAAGGAGATGATTGTGGACTTCAGGAAACAGCAGAGGGAACACCCCCCCATCCACATCGATGGAACAGTAGTGGAGAGGGTAGCAAGTTTTAAGTTCCTCGGCATACACATCACAGACAAACTGAATTGGTCCACTCACACAGACAGCATCGTGAGGAAGGCGCAGCAGCGCCTCTTCAACCTCAGGAGGCTGAAGAAATTCGGCTTGTCACCAAAAGCACTCACAAACTTCTACAGATGCACAATCGAGAGCATCCTGGCGGGCTGTATCACCGCCTGGTATGGCAACTGCACCGCCCTCAACCGTAAGGCTCTCCAGAGGGTAGTGAGGTCTACACAACGCGTCACCCGATGCTACAGGAAGGCCATAAAGATCATCAAGGACATCAACCACCCGAGCCACTGCCTGTTCACCCCGCTGTCATCCAGAAGGCGAGGTCAGTACAGGTGCATCAAAGCTGGGACCGAGAGACTGAAAAACAGCTTCTATCTCAAGGCCATCAGACTGTTAAACAGCCACCTCTAACATTGAGTGGCTACTGCCAACACACTGTCAACGACACTAACTCTACTCCAGCCACTTTAATAATGGGAATTGATGGGAAATGATGTAAATATATCACTAGCCACTTTAAACAATGCTACCTTATATAATGTTACTTACCCTACATTATTCATCTCATATGCATACGTAGATACTGTACTCTATATCATCGACTGCATCCTTATGTAATACATGTATCACTAGCCACTTTAACTATGCCACTTTGTTTACATACTCATCTCATATGTATATACTGTACTCGATACCATCTACTGTATCTTGCCTATGCTCCTATGTACCATCACTCATTCATATATCCTTATGTACATATTCTTTATCCCCTTACACTGTGTATAAGACAGTAGTTTTTTGGAATTGTTAGTTAGATTACTTGTTCGTTATTACTGCATTGTCGGAACTAGAAGCACAAGCATTTCGCTACACTCGCATTAACATCTGTTAACCATGTGTATGTGACAAATAAAATTTGATTTGATTTGATTTGACATTGACTCTGTACCGGTACCCCCTGTATATAGCCTCCACATTGACTCTGTACCGGTACCCCCCTGTATATAGCCTCCACATTGATTCTGTACCGGTACCCCCTGTATATAGCCTCCACATTGACTCTGTACCGTAACACCCTGTATATATCCTCCACATTGACTCTGTACCGTAACACCCTGTATATAGCCTCCACATTGACTCAGTACCGTAACACCCTGTATATAGCCTCCACATTGACTCAGTACCGTAATACCCTGTATATAGCCTCCACATTGACTCTGTACCGTAACACCCTGTATATAGCCTCCACATTGACTCTGTACCGTAACCCCTGTATATAGCCTCCACATTGACTCTGTACCGTAATACCCTGTATATAGCCTCCACATTGACTCTGTACCGTAACACCCTGTATATAGCCTCCACATTGACTCTGTACCGTAATACCCTGTATATAGCCTCCACATTGACTCTGTACCGTAATACCCTGTATATAGCCTCCACATTGACTCTGTACCGTAATACCCTGTATATAGCCTCCACATTGACTCTGTACCGTAATACCCTGTATATAGCCTCCACATTGACTCTGTACCGTAATACCCTGTATATAGCCTCCACATTGACTCTGTACCGTAATACCCTGTATATAGCCTCCACATTGACTCTGTACCGTAACACCCTGTATATAGCCTCCACATAGACTCTGTACCGTAACACCCTGTATATAGCCTCCACATTGACTCTGTACCGTAACACCCTGTATATAGCCTCCACATTGACTCTGTACCGTAATACCCTGTATATAGCCTCCACATTGACTCTGTACCGTAACACCCTGTATATAGCCTCCACATTGACTCTGTACCGTAATACCCTGTATATAGCCTCCACATTGACTCTGTACCGTAATAACCTGTATATATCCTCCACATTGACTGTACCGTAATACCCTGTATATAGCCTCCACATTGACTCTGTACCGTAATACCCTGTATATAGCCTCCACATTGACTCTGTACCGTAACACCCTGTATATAGCCTCCACATAGACTCTGTACCGTAACACCCTGTATATAGCCTCCACATTGACTCTGTACCGTAATACCCTGTATATAGCCTCCACATTGACTATACTGTAACACCCTGTATATAGCCTCCACATTGACTCTGTACTGTAACACCCTGTATATAGCCTCCACATTGACTCTTTACCGTAACACCCTGTATATAGCCTCCACATTGACTCTGTACCGTAATACCCTGTATATAGCCTCCACATTGACTCTGTACCGTAACACCCTGTATATAGCCTCCACATTGACTCTGTACCGTAATACCCTGTATATAGCCTCCACTATGACTCAGTACCGTAACACCCTGTATATAGCCTCCACATTGACTCTGTACCGTAACACCCTGTATATAGCCTCCACATTGACTCTGTACCGTAATACCCTGTATATAGCCTCCACATTGACTCTGTACCGTAACACCCTGTATATAGCCTCCACATTGACTCTGTACCGTAACACCCTGTATATAGCCTCCACATTGACTCTGTACCGTAATACCCTGTATATATCCTCCACATTGACTGTACTGTAACACCCTGTATATAGCCTCCACATTGACTCTGTACCGTAATACCCTGTATATAGCCTCCACATTGACTCTGTACCGTAACACCCTGTATATAGCCTCCACATTGACTCTGTACCGTAACACCCTGTATATAGCCTCCACATTGACTCTGTACCGTAACACCCTGTATATAGCCTCCACATTGACTCTGTACCGTAATACCCTGTATATATCCTCCACACTGACTGTACTGTAACACCCTGTATATAGCCTCCACATTGACTCTGTACCGTAATACCCTGTATATAGCCTCCACATTGACTCTGTACCGTAACCCCCTGTATATAGCCTCCACATTGACTGTACTGTAACACCCTGTATATAGTCTCCACATTGACTCTGTACCGTAATACCCTGTATATAGCCTCCACATTGACTCTGTACCGTAATACCCTGTATATATCCTCCACATTGACTGTACTGTAACACCCTGTATATAGCCTCCACATTGACTCTGTACCGTAATACCCTGTATATAGCCTCCACATTGACTCTGTACCGTAACCCCCTGTATATAGCCTCCACATTGACTGTACTGTAACATCCTGTATATAGTCTCCACATTGACTCCTCTACCTACCTCTATGTCCTGTAGCTAGTCACCAAAGGCCTCTATCTACCTCTATGTCCTGTAGCTAGTCACCAAAGGCCTCCATCTACGTCTATGTACTGTAGCTAGTCACCAAAGGCCTCCATCTACGTCTATGTCCTGTAGCTAGTCACGAAAGGCCTCTATCTACCTCTATGTCCTGTAGCTAGTCACCAAAGGCCTCTATCTACCTCTATGTCCTGTAGCTAGTCACCAAAGGCCTCTATCTACCTCTATGTCCTGTAGCTAGTCACCAAAGGCCTCTATCTACCTCTATGTCCTGTAGCTAGTCACCAAAGGCCTCTATCTACCTCTATGTCCTGTAGCTAGTCACCAAAGGCCTCTATCTACCTCTATGTCCTGTAGCTAGTCACCAAAGGCCTCTATCTACCTCTATGTCCTGTAGCTAGTCACCAAAGGCCTCTATCTACCTCTATGTCCTGTAGCTAGTCACCAAAGGCCTGCATCTACCTCTATGTCCTGTAGCTAGTCACCAAAGGCCTCTATCTACCTCTATGTCCTGTAGCTAGTCACCAAAGGCCTCTATCTACCTCTATGTACTGTAGCTAGTCACCAAAGGCCTCTACCTACCTCTATGTCCTGTAGCTAGTCACCAAAGGCCTCTATCTACCTCTATGTCCTGTAGCTAGTCACCAAAGGCCTCTATCTACCTCTATGTCCTGTAGCTAGTCACCAAAGGCCTCTATCTACCTCTATGTACTGTAGCTAGTCACCAAAGGCCTCTACCTACCTCTATGTCCTGTAGCTAGTCACCAAAGGCCTCTATCTACCTCTATGTCCTGTAGCTAGTCACCAAAGGCCTCTATCTACCTCTATGTCCTGTAGCTAGTCACCAAAGGCCTCTATCTACCTCTATGTCCTGTAGCTAGTCACCAAAGGCCTCTATCTACCTCTATGTCCTGTAGCTAGTCACCAAAGGCCTCTATCTACCTCTATGTCCTGTAGCTAGTCACCAAAGGCCTCTATCTACCTCTATGTCCTGTAGCTAGTCACCAAAGGCCTCTATCTACCTCTATGTCCTGTAGCTAGTCACCAAAGGCCTCTATCTACCTCTATGTCCTGTAGCTAGTCACCAAGGCCTCTATCTACCTCTATGTCCTGTAGCTAGTCACCAAAGGCCTCTATCTACCTCTATGTCCTGTAGCTAGTCACCAAAGGCCTCTATCTACCTCTATGTCCTGTAGCTAGTCACCAAAGGCCTCTATCTACCTCTATGTCCTGTAGCTAGTCACCAAAGGCCTCTATCTACCTCTATGTCCTGTAGCTAGTCACCAAAGGCCTCCATCTACCTCTATGTCCTGTAGCTAGTCATCAAAGGCCTCTATCTACCTCTATGTCCTGTAGCTAGTCACCAAAGGCCTCTATCTACCTCTATGTCCTGTAGCTAGTCACCAAAGGCCTCTACCTACCTCTATGTCCTGTAGCTAGTCACCAAAGGCCTCTATCTACCTCTATGTCCTGTAGCTAGTCACCAAAGGCCTCTATCTACCTCTATGTCCTGTAGCTAGTCACCAAAGGCCTCTATCTACCTCTATGTCCTGTAGCTAGTCATCAAAGGCCTCTATCTACCTCTATGTCCTGTAGCTAGTCACCAAAGGCCTCTATCTACCTCTATGTCCTGTAGCTAGTCACCAAAGGCCTCTACCTACCTCTATGTCCTGTAGCTAGTCACCAAAGGCCTCTATCTACCTCTATGTCCTGTAGCTAGTCACCAAAGGCCTCTATCTACCTCTATGTCCTGTAGCTAGTCACCAAAGGCCTCTATCTACCTCTATGTCCTGTAGCTAGTCACCAAAGGCCTCTACCTACCTCTATGTCCTGTAGCTAGTCACCAAAGGCCTCTATCTACCTCTATGTCCTGTAGCTAGTCACCAAAGGCCTCTATCTACCTCTATGTCCTGTAGCTAGTCACCAAAGGCCTCTATCTACCTCTATGTCCTGTAGCTAGTCACCAAAGGCCTCTATCTACCTCTATGTCCTGTAGCTAGTCACCAAAGGCCTCTACCTACCTCTATGTCCTGTAGCTAGTCACCAAAGGCCTCTATCTACCTCTATGTCCTGTAGCTAGTCACCAAAGGCCTCTATCTACCTCTATGTCCTGTAGCTAGTCACCAAAGGCCTCTATCTACCTCTATGTCCTGTAGCTAGTCATCAAAGGCCTGCATCTACGTCTATGTCCTGTAGCTAGTCACCAAAGGCCTCTATCTACCTCTATGTCCTGTAGCTAGTCACCAAAGGCCTCTATCTACCTCTATGTCCTGTAGCTAGTCACCAAAGGCCTCTATCTACCTCTATGTCCTGTAGCTAGTCACCAAAGGCCTCTATCTACCTCTATGTCCTGTAGCTAGTCACCAAAGGCCTCTATCTACCTCTATGTCCTGTAGCTAGTCACCAAAGGCCTCTATCTACCTCTATGTCCTGTAGCTAGTCACCAAAGGCCTCTATCTACTTCTATGTCCTGTAGCTAGTCACCAAAGGCCTCTATCTACCTCTATGTCCTGTAGCTAGTCACCAAAGGCCTCTATCTACCTCTATGTCCTGTAGCTAGTCACCAAAGGCCTCTATCTACCTCTATGTCCTGTAGCTAGTCACCAAAGGCCTCTATCTACCTCTATGTCCTGTAGCTAGTCACCAAAGGCCTCTATCTACCTCTATGTCCTGTAGCTAGTCACCAAAGGCCTCTATCTACCTCTATGTCCTGTAGCTAGTCACCAAAGGCCTCTATCTACCTCTATGTCCTGTAGCTAGTCACCAAAGGCCTCTATCTACCTCTATGTCCTGTAGCTAGTCACCAAAGGCCTCTATCTACCTCTATGTCCTGTAGCTAGTCACCAAAGGCCTCTATCTACCTCTATGTCCTGTAGCTAGTCACCAAAGGCCTCTATCTACCTCTATGTCCTGTAGCTAGTCACCAAAGGCCTCTACCTACCTCTATGTCCTGTAGCTAGTCACCAAAGGCCTCTATCTACCTCTATGTCCTGTAGCTAGTCACCAAAGGCCTCTATCTACCTCTATGTCCTGTAGCTAGTCACCAAAGGCCTCTATCTACCTCTATGTCCTGTAGCTAGTCACCAAAGGCCCCTCTACATCTCTAAGGTTAACATTATTTCTGAGCCAGTAAAAATGTGTTTGTGCTGCAGTGTTGAGTGTGTGGGTTCCTGACCTTCTGTCTGTAACGGCTCGGTCTCTATTCAAACCACATAATGGATGAACTCAAGGGCAGTCAACGTCATCTCTATTGACCTTGTCACCACACACACCACACACACACCACACACACCACACACACCACACACACACCACACACCGCACACACACACACCATAACAGCACACCACACACACCACACACACCGCACACACACACACACCACAACAGCACACCACACACACCACACACACACCACACACACACCACACACACCACACACACACCACACACACCGCACACACACACACCACACACACACCACACACACACCACACACACACCACACACACCGCACACCACACACACCACACACACACCACACACACCACACACCACACACACC
The DNA here is from genome assembly GCF_002021735.2 of Oncorhynchus kisutch. NCBI lineage: Eukaryota > Metazoa > Chordata > Actinopteri > Salmoniformes > Salmonidae > Oncorhynchus > Oncorhynchus kisutch. Next base: position 64,943 of record NW_022262618.1, on the reverse strand, counting down.
ACACACACCACACACACACCACACACACACCACACACACCACACACACCACACACACACCACACACACACCACACACCACACACACCACACACACACACACCACAACCACACACCACACACAGATAAGCACACACACACCCACACACATGAACGCGGGAAAATATCCACACACACGTGCACCCAGAGATTTGTTTAACAATCTCTGAGCAAAAAAATTAATAATAATGTTTGACAAGGATTTACTCTTGTGTTCTTACTACTGCACAAACAGTGATGAATGATTCATGGAACAGAGAGAACAAGGACATGACTTTATCTTTCAAACTCAGTAAGTATCAATGCTCTAGGTTCCACGGTAAGGTTCCACGGTAAGGTTCCATGGTAAGGTTCCACGGTAAGGTTCCACGTTATATCAAACATAACAGGTAGCATATCAGGTAGGTAGCGTAACAGGTAGCGTAACAGGTAGCGTAACAGGTAGCGTAACAGGTAGCATAACAGGTAGAAGAACAGTTAGCGTAACAGGTAGCGTAACAGGTAGCGTAACAGGTAGCATAACAGGTAGCAGAACAGGTAGCATATCAGCTAGGTAGCATAACAGGTAGCGTAACAGGTAGCATAACAGGTAGCAGAACAGGTAGCGTAACAGGTAGCGTAACAGGTAGCGTAACAGGTAGCATAACAGGTAGAAGAACAGGTAGCGTAACAGGTAGCATAACAGGTAGCGTAACAGGTAGCGTAACAGGTAGCATAACAGGTAGAAGAACAGGTAGCAGAACAGGTAGCAGAACAGGTAGGTAGCAGAACAGGTGGCATAACAGGTAGCATAACAGGTAGAATAGCAGGTAGCATAACAGGTAGCAGAACAGGTAGCGTAACAGGTAGCAGAACAGGTAGCAGAACAGGTAGCAGAACAGGTAGCATAACAGGTAGCAGAACAGGTAGCAGAACAGGTAGAAGAACAGGTAGGTAGCATAACAGGTAGCATAACAGGTAGCAGAACAGGTAGCATAACAGGTAGCATAACAGGCAGCAGAACAGGTAGCAGAACAGGTAGAAGAACAGGTAGCAGAACAGGTAGCATAACAGGTAGCAGAACAGGTAGCAGAACAGGTAGCATAACAGGTACGTGTCTTCACACTGCACATGTCCTCAAACTTCTAGAAGACCCGTAAAGAGGAGACAGGGTTCCGTTTCAGACACAGACAAACAATCGGTGATGTTAGAAAGGAATCTGGAAAGAGACGGGAGGGGAAATGCACAGGAAGTGGCCTCTCCTGATCTACTCCTCTCCTGATCTACTCCTCTCCTGTCGTTCCCTTCTTCTACTCCTTTATTCATCCCTTTGTTTTCGGAAATGAGAGTTGACAGACATAAAGACACGGGTTAAACCAAGTGGAAAACTGTTCATTTCAAAGTGAGAGAGAGAGAGAGAGAGAGAGAGAGAGAGAGAGAGAGAGAGGGAGAGAGAGAGAGAGGGTAATAACCTTCATCTTCTATTGATCATTCATCAGTCCATTGGAGATGATCTCTCTCTCTAATAGAAATGCTCTGTTCCACATACAGAGGAATGGCCCTCAAAACACACACACACACACACACACTCAAATACACACACACAAAAACACGCACACACACAAAGACACACACGCTAGCACATACACTTACACACACACAAACACAAACACAAACACACACACACACGCTAGCACATACACTTACACAATTACACACACACACACACACCCCATGAACACAGTGCTGCAGAAACTATGTTTGTATTTTTACGCTAGTGGGAGCAGAGAGATGAAACTGACCATCTGGAAAAAACAAAAGCCCTTCTAATGGGGATGTGGCTTTATGAACTGTCTGGCAGACACGGCAGTGTGTGTGTGTGTGTGTGTGTGTGTGTTGCTGAAGGAAAGGCAAATAGAAGGTCTGTTTACTAACAGTGCCTGGAAGCTCTCTCTGTTCTACTCAACACACACAGCTCCGCTCAGCTCAGACCACGGGGCCTTGTTCAGTACTAAACGTTATGAGCATTTTTCATTGGTGCAGCAGGTAGCCTAGCGGTTAGAGCATTGGGCCAGTAACCAAAGGGTTGCTGGGTTGAATCCCCGAGCTGACAAGGTGAAAATCGGTCGTTCTGCTCCTGAACAAGGCAGTTTAAAACCACTGTTCCCTGGGCGCCGAAGACATGGATGGAGATTAAGGCAGACGGGTAGATAGAGCATCAGAAAGGTAGATAGAACATCAGACAGGTAGATAGAACATCATATGGGTAGATAGAACATCAGACTGGTAGATAGAGCATCAGAAAGGTAGATAGAACATCAGACAGGTAGATAGAACATGGGGACGTGTGTCAGCTCTGCATTTCATCTCCATTATTCTGGTTGTTTCACTTAAATACTCCCCAGGCCTTTAATTGTTTTCTCCAGGTGTTTCAACCTGAATACACCCCAGGCCTTTAATTGTTTTCTCCAGGTGTTTCAACCTGAATACACCCCAGGCCTTTAATTGTTTTCTCCAGGTGTTTCACCTGAATACACCCCCCTTTAATTGTTTCTCCAGGTGTTTCACCTGAATACACCCCCCTTTAATTGTTTTCTCCAGGTGTTTCACCTGAATACACCCCCCTTTAATTGTTTTCTCCAGGTGTTTCACCTGAATACACCCCCCTTTAATTGTTTTCTCCAGGTGTTTCACCTGAATACACTCCCCTTTAATTGTTTTCTCCAGGTGTTTCAACCTAAATACTCCCCAGGCCTTTAATTGTTTTCTCCAGGTGTTTCACCTGAATACACCCCCTTTAATTGTTTTCTCCAGATGTTTCACCTGAATACACCCCCCTTTAATTGTTTTCTCCAGGTGTTTCACCTGAATACACCCCCCTTTAATTGTTTTCTCCAGGTGTTTCACCTGAATACACTCCCCTTTAATTGTTTTCTCCAGGTGTTTCAACCTAAATACTCCCCAGGCCTTTAATTGTTTTCTCCAGGTGTTTCACCTGAATACACCCCCCTTTAATTGTTTTCTACACCCCAGGCCTGTAAAATCAAATCAAATCAAATCAATTGTGTTCTCCAGGTTGAGAACAGAGCAGAACACAAATGTCCATTGTTCTCTGGAACATGTGGTCAATAAAGTTGTATTATATTCTGTATTCTGTATATTCCTGACCTAAACCATCACAGTGACTGTGAGAGAAGGAGGGACTTTAAACACGTCCATTCATGTCTAGTTCATGTCAGTCTCTTCTCACCAAACACTTTGTAAGGCAGAAAGTACAGTACTGTTGCTGCCTCCACACATGACTGGAATCTAGCTCGCTTCTCTACGTCGTCTCTCTCTCTCTCTCTCTCTGACCGCTTCGTATTTATCTCTCTCTCTGTCTCTCTCTGTCCTCTCTCTATCTCTGATCTCTCTCTCTAGTTCTCTCTCTCTCTCTCTCTCGTCCTCCCCTCTCTTCTCTCTCTCTCTCTCTCCGTCTCATCTCTCATCTCCTCATCTTCTCTATCTCTCTTCTATCTTCCTCTCTCTTCTACTCTTACGATAACTCTCTCTCTCTCTCTTATTCTTCTCTCTCTTTCTCTCGCTTCCCTCTCTCCTATTTCTCTTATCCCCAGCTTTCTCGATATCTCCAAATCCTCCTCTCTATCTCTCTCCTCCCTCTCTACTACCTCATGTCTCTCCCTCCCTCTCTAGCGTCATCCTCCTCTCTACTCTCCTCTCTCTATCTCTCTCCCTCCTCTCATAACATCTCTCCCTCTCCTAAACCTACGCTCATCTCCCTCTCTACTCTGTCTCCTCCCTCTCTACCTCTGTCTTCCCTCTCTATCTCTCTCCCTCTATCTCTCTCCCTCCCTCTCTACCTCTGTCTCTCCCTCTCTACCCTCTGTC
>NW_022262618.1:54345-56845 GCF_002021735.2 Oncorhynchus kisutch | reverse complement strand
CGCCAACCCAACACTGTTAAGCAGAGCGACACAGGCGGACCTCAGAGCAGAAACAGATGAGGAAACAGGGATGAATGAATCTAAATGTTTATTGTCAACACAGAGAGATATGGAGTGCAGATCTGGGGAAGCTCGGATGAGTTGCAGAAAAAACAGATGTGGAGACTGAGGTTGGAGTTAGCTGAGTAGAACAGGGTGAACAGATCCTGAGGAGAATCCAAGGTAGTGGTGGTGAGTAAAATCCAGAGCAAGGTAGTTGGGTGGTGAGATGTGGATCAGGAGACAGAGACAGAGACAGAGAGGTAACTGCAATGAGAGGATAAATGTTGTCAAGCAGGGAAACAGGCACAGCAGAGTAACAAGATCTTGAGTAATAATACATGGCTAGAATCATGAGCAGAGATTACGATCTGGCAGAGTGGAAGTGGCAGGACTGAGTATTTGTAGAGGTCTTGATTATGGAACGAGTTGCAGCTGGTAGGGACCTGCTCTGACTCCAGCACATCCAACTCCAACCACACAATCACACCACAGAGGGAGAGAGTGTACAGGGGGAGTAACTGCAGTTCAAGAAGACACCGGATGAACACCAGAGGACGTAGCAGGAGCAGATGTGACAAACACCTCAGATCATCCCGAGAACACCATCCCCACAGTGAAGCATGGTGGTGGCAGCATCATGCTGTGGGGATGTTTTTCATCGTCGGGGAAACTGGTCAGACTTGAAGGAAAGATGGATGGTGCTAAATACAGGAAAATTCTTGAGGGAAACCTGTGTCAGTCTTCCAGAGAATTGAGACTGGGACACAGGTTCACCTTCCAGCAGGACAATGACATTAAGTATACTGCTAAAGCAGCACTCAAGTGGTTTAAGGGGAAACATTTAAATGTCTTGAATGGCCTAGTCAAAGCCCAGACCTCAATCCACCTTAGAATCTGTGGTATGACTTAAAGATTGTAGTACACCAGCGGAACCCATCCAACTTGCTGGAGCAGTTTTGCCTTGAGGAATGGGCAAAAAAAATCTTGGTGGATAGATGTGCCAAGCTTATAGAGACATACCCCAAGACACTTGCAGCTGTAATTGCTGCAAAAGTTGGATCGACAAAGTATTGACTTTTGAAGAGTTATGAAACGCTCATGTTTTCAGTTGTTTTGTCTTATTCTGTGTTTATTTCACAATAAAAAATATTTAGCATCTTCAAAGTGGTAGGCATGTTGTGTAAATCAAATGATACAACCTCCCCTTAAAATCTATTTTAAAACTAGGATGTAAGGCAACAAAATAGGAAAAATGCAGAGGGGGGTGAAAACCTTCGCAAGCCACAGATCCCTCCATGGGAATAGGGTTCTATCTGTGATATATCCTCCATGGGAATAGGGTTCTATCTGTGATATGCCCTCCATGGGAATAGGGTTCTATCTGTGATATATATTACATGGGAATAGGGTTCTATCTGTGATATATCCTCCATGGGAATAGGGTTCTATCTGTGATATATCCTCCATGGGTTCTATCTGTGATATATCCTCCATGGGAATAGGGTTCTATCTGTGATATATCCTCCATGGGAATAGGGTTCTATCTCTGATATATCCTCCATGAGAATAGGGTTCTATCTCTGATATATCCTCCATGAGAATAGGGTTCTATCTGTGATATATCCTCCATGGGAATAGGGTTATATCTGTGATATACACTCCATGGGAATAGGGTTCTATCTGTGATATATCCTCCATGGGAATAGGGTTCTATCTGTGATATATCCTCCATGGGAATAGGGTTCTATCTGTGATATATCCTCCTTGGGAATAGGGTTCTATCTGTGATATATCCTCCATGGGAATAGGGTTCTATATGTGATATATCCTCCATGGGTTCTATCTGTGATATACCCTCCATGGGAATAGGGTTCTATCTGTGATATATCCTCCATGGGAATAGGGTTATATCTGTGATATACCCTCCATGGGAATAGGGTTCTATCTGTGATATATCCTCCATGGGTTCTATCTGTGATATGCCCTCCATCGGAATAGGGTTCTATCTGTGATATATCCTCCATGGGAATAGGGTTCTATCTGTGATATATCCTCCATGGGTTCTATCTGTGATATACCCTCCATGGGAATAGGGTTCTATCTGTGATATACCCTCCATGGGAATAGGGTTCTATCTGTGATATACCCTCCATGGGAATAGGGTTAAACACATTCATGGAAACATTAAGGCAATAATTAGCATAAACACATTCATGGAAACATTAAGGCAATAATTAGCATAAACACATTCATGGAAACATTAAGACAATAATTTGCATAAACACATTCATGGAAACATTAAGACAATAATTAGCATAAACACATTCATGGAAACATTGAAGCAATAATTAGCATAATTACATTCATGGAACAGGCAGGTATTAATTAGCATAATCTAATTTTTGGGGAAATGTGAATATTTCTAATTCAAGAAAACCCCAGTTTCATGCTCTTCATT
>NW_022262618.1:36845-46845 GCF_002021735.2 Oncorhynchus kisutch | reverse complement strand
GAAGACTCCATTATACTAATCTCTACATCCACAGATATGAAGACTCCATTGTAAACATCTCTACATCCACAGACAGGACAACTCCATCATTATAAACATCTCTACATCCACAGATATGAAGACTCCATTATAAGCATCTCTACATCCACATATAGGACAACTCAATTATAAACATCTATACATTCACAGATAGGAAGTATATAAACATCTCTACATCCACATATAGGACGACTCCATTATAAACATCTATACAACCACAGATATGAAGACTCCATTATAAACATCTCTACATTCACAGATATGAAGACTCCATTGTAAACATCTCTACATCCACAGACAGGACGACTCCATTATAAACATCTCTACATCCACAGATATGAAAACTCCATTATAAACATCTCTACATCCACAGACAGGACAACTCCATTATAAAAATCTCTACATCCACAGATATGAAGACTCCATTGTAAATATCTCTACATCCACAGATATGAAGACTCCATTATAAACATCTATACATCCACAGATATGAAGACTCCATTATAAACATCTATACATCCACATATATGAAGTATATAAACATCTATACATCCACAGATATGAAGACTCCATTATAACATCCCTACATCCACAGACAGGACGACTCCATTATAAACATCTCTACATCCACAGATATGAAGACTCCATTATAAACATCTCTACATCCACAGATATGAAGACTCCATTGTAAATATCTATACATCCACAGATATGAAGTATATAAAGATCTATACATCCACAGATATGAAGACTCCATTATAAACATCTCTACAACCACAGATATGAAAACTCCATTATAAATATCTCTACATCCACAGATATGAAGACTTAAAGAACAGAGCGAGAGAGGAGATAGAGAGAGAGAACCTTTCGGTTGACAGGAGGCGACACATGGAATGGGTTACATGCCTGACTTCACTCTGTGGTTTAAGATAATAGCAGGAACCAGCTGGGAATTACTGGTTCAATACGTGATCTGTTCCCATTTATACACCGTAGAAACAGAGAACACAGGAGGCAGCACCAATAGTAGACTAACGATCAAGGAGAAGAGAGGAGGAGAAGAGAGGAGGAGAAGAGAGGAGGGGGAGAGAGGAGGAGAAGAGAGGAGGAGAAGAGAGGAGGAGAAGAGAGGAGGAGGAGAGACGAGGGGAAGAGATGAGCAGTAGAGATGAGGAGAAGAGAGGAGGAGAAGAGAGGAGGAGAGAGGAGGAGGAGAGAGGAGGAGAAGAGAGGAGGGGAAGAGAGGAGGAGAAGAGATGAGGAGAAGAGATAAGGAGAAGAGATGAGGAGAAGAGAAGAGGGGAAGAGAGGAGAGGAGGAGAAGAGAGGAGAAGAAGAGAGGAAGGGAAGAGAGGAGGAGAAGAGAGGAGGAGAAGAGAGGAGGGGGAGAGAGGAGGAGAAGAGAGGAGGAGAAGAGAGGAGGAGAAGAGATGAGGAGAAGAGATAAGGAGAAGAGATGAGGAGAAGAGAAGAGGGGAAGAGAGGAGAGGAGGGGAAGAGAGGAGAGGAGGAGAAGAGAGGAGGAGAAGAGAGGAAGGGAAGAGAGGAGGAGAAGAGAGGAGGAGAAAAGAGGGGGAGACGAGAGGAGGAGAAGAGAGGAGGGGAAGAGAGGAAGGGAAGAGAGGAGGAGAAGAGAGGAGGAGAAGAGAGGGGGAGACGAGAGGAGGAGAAGAGAAGAGGGGAAGAGAGGAAGGGAAGAGAGGAGGAGAAGAGAGGAGGAGACGAGAGGAGAAGAAGAGAGGAGGAGAAGAGAGGAAGGGAAGAGAGGAGGAGAAGAGAGGAGGAGAAGAGAGGAGGAGAAGAGAAGAGGGGAAGAGAGGAAGGGAAGAGAGGAGGAGAAGAGAGGAGAAGAAGAGAGGAAGGGAAGAGAGGAGGAGAAGAGAGGAGAAGAAGAGAGGAAGGGAAGAGAGGAGGAGAAGAGAGGAGGAGAAGAGAGGAGGAGAAGAGAGGAGAAGAAGAGAGGGAAGAGAGGAGGACAAGAGAGGAGTAGAAGAGAAGAGGGGAAGAGAGGAATGGAAGAGAGGAGGAGAAGAGAGGAGAAGAAGAGAGGAAGGGAAGAGAGGAGGAGAAGAGAGAGTGTGTTGTTTTTTAAACACACAGACACACAGACACACCCTTCACCCTCCAAGGGTGTATCTAGGTATCCAGACTGTTTCTGTCTGGTGAATGTGAGTGAATGTGAAAACCTACAGCAGGTCCATGTGATCTGTATTGTTCTCTCTGCCAGAGTCTTGTGTTGTAATTGTCATCTCTATTACTGTGTTAATATATTTACACCACTGATTATTTGTAATTATTATTTAACAAGTCAGTTATGAACAAATTCTAATTGACAATGACGGCCTACCAAAAGGCAAAAGGCCTCCTGCGGAGACGGGGCCTGGGATTTAATAAATAAATTATAGAAATACATAATAAATATAGAACAGAACACACATCACGACAAGAGAGACAACACAACACTACGTAAAGAGAGACCTGAGACAACAACACATCACGACAAGAGAGACAACACAACACTACGTAAAGAGAGACCTGAGACAACAACACAGCACGAGAAGAGAGACAACACAACACTACGTAAAGAGAGACCTGAGACAACAACACAGCACGAGAAGAGAGACAACACAACACTACGTAAAGAGAGACCTGAGACAACAACACATCACGACAAGAGAGACAACACAACACTACGTAAAGAGAGACCTGAGACAACAACACAGCACGACAAGAGAGACAACACAACACTACGTAAAGAGAGACCTGAGACAAACAACACATCACGACAAGAGAGACAACACAACACTACGTAAAGAGAGACCTGAGACAACAACACATCGCGACAAGAGAGACAACACAACACTACGTAAAGAGAGACCTGAGACAACAACACATCACGACAAGAGAGACAACACAACACTACGTAAAGAGAGACCTGAGACAACAACACATCACGACAAGAGAGACAACACAACACTACGTAAAGAGAGACCTGAGACAACAACACAGCACGAGAAGAGAGACAACACAACACTACGTAAAGAGAGACCTGAGACAACAACACAGCACGAGAAGAGAGACAACACAACACTACGTAAAGAGAGACCTGAGACAACAACACAGCACGACAAGAGAGACAACACAACACTACGTAAAGAGAGACCTGAGACAACAACACAGCACGAGAAGAGAGACAACACAACACTACGTAAAGAGAGACCTGAGACAACAACACAGCACGAGAAGAGAGACAACACAACACTACGTAAAGAGAGACCTGAGACAACAACACAGCACGAGAAGAGAGACAACACAACACTACGTAAAGAGAGACCTGAGACAACAACACAGCACGAGAAGAGAGACAACACAACACTACGTAAAGAGAGACCTGAGACAACATCACAGCACGGTAGCAACACATAACATCACAGCACGGTAGCAACACATGACAACACAACACTACATAAAGAGAGACCTGAGACAACATCACAGCACACATGACAACACAGCATGGTAGCAACACATGACAACACAGCATGGTAGCAACACATGACAACACAGCAACACATGACAACACAACACTACATAAAGAGAGACCTGAGACAACATCACAGCACGGTAGCAACACATGACAACACAGCATGGTAGCAACACATGACATCACAGCATGGTAGCAACACATGACAACACAGCATGGCAGCAACACATGACAACACAGCATGGCAGCAACACATGACAACACAGCATGGTAGAATCACAACAGGGTCGCATCACAAAACATGGTCGAAACATTATTGGGCCACAGACAACAGACACAGACAACAGGCACAGACAACAGGCACAGACAACAGACACAGACAACAGACACAGACAACAGGCACAGACAACAGGCACAGACAACAGACAACAGGCACAGATAACAGACAACAGACAACAGGCACAGACAACAGACAACAGGCACAGACAACAGGCACAGACAACAGGCATAGGACAACAGGCACAGACAACAGACAACAGACAACAGACAACAGGCACAGACAACAGACAACAGACAACAGGCACAGACAACAGACAACAGGCACAGACAACTGGCACAGCCAACAGACAACAGGCACAGACAACAGACAACAGGCACAGACAACAGGCACAGACAACAGACAACCTGCACAGACAACATACAACAGACAACAGGCACAGACAACAGACAACAGGCACAGACAACAGGCACAGACAACAGGCACAGACAACAGACAACAGACAACAGGCACAGACAACAGACAACAGGCACAGACAACTGGCACAGCCAACAGACAACAGGCACAGACAACAGACAACAGGCACAGACAACAGGCACAGACAACAGACAACCTGCACAGACAACATACAACAGACAACAGGCACAGACAACAGACAACAGGCACATACAACAGGCACAGACAACAGGCACAGACAACAGACAACAGACAACAGACAACAGGCACAGACAACAGGCACAGACAACAGACAACAGGCACAGACAACATACAACAGGCACAGACAACAGGCACAGACAACAGACAACAGAACACAGACAACAGACAACAGGCACAGACAACAGACAACATGCACAGACAACAGACAACAGACAACAGACAACAGACAACAGACAACAGACAACAGACAACAGACAACAGACAACAGGCACAGACAACAGGCACAGACAACAGACAACAGACACAGACAACAGACAACAGGCACAGACAACAGGCACAGACAACAGGCACAGACAACAGACAACAGGCAAGAAGGTAGAGACGACAACACATGGCTGTTCTCTATGTTGTGTTTCTGTCCAGCCAAAGGCACTTGAGGCCCATTGTGTTGCCTGTAAAACCATCTCATGTTTCTGTCCAGCCAAAGGCACCCGAGGCCCATTGTGTTGCCTGTAAAACCATCTCATGTTTCTGTCCAGCCAAAGGCACCCGAGGGCCCATTGTGTTGCCTGTAAAACCATCTCATGTTTCTGTCCAGCCAAAGGCCCCCGAGGCCATTGTGTTGCCTGTAAAACCATCTCATGTTTCTGTCCAGCCAAAGGCACCCGAGGCCATTGTGTTGCCTGTAAAACCATCTCATGTTTCTGTCCAGCCAAAGGCCCCCGAGGCCCATTGTGTTGCCTGTAAAACCATCTCATGTTTCTGTCCAGCCAAAGGCACCCGAGGCCCATTGTGTTGCCTGTAAAACCATCTCATGTTTTCTGTCCAGCCAAAGGCACCCGAGGCCCATTGTGTTGCCTGTAAAACCATCTCATGTTTCTGTCCAGCCAAAGGCACCCGAGGCCCATTGTGTTGCCTGTAAAACCATCTCATTTCACCTCAATCTATCATCATCAATTTAAATCCACACGTCAGAAAGATGCGTTTTGTTGCGTAGATGATCAATTACACCACAAGGCTTCGTTTATTAGGGAATCCTTCCCGTCTGGAAGTAAAACTGGGAAAGAGACATTGAATTTCCTATAAAACAGTAACGACAACTAAATTGGATTGATTATCCAAATCGTTATTTCATTTGAACAAGAAGTAGGTCATTTCAAAAAGTCTGAGGTAAATCCTCTAACTGTAGCTAACTGGTGTCAAACCACTCTAAATACCAGCGAGGGATTACGATCCACTGGCGCTTATCAGTCTGCCAGTCAGACTGAGGTTGTTGACTGAAACGCCTAAAGAGCTTATAACAAATCAGCTTCTCCTTTTTTAGGTTTGATCTGTCAGTACCACCTCTCTGTGCTGGAGTCAATCCATCTGTCTTCGTTTACAATCTCTCTCTCTCTCTCTCTCTCTCTCTCTCTCTCTCCTCTCTCTGTTCTCTCTCTCTGCTGCTCTCTCATCTCTCTCTCTCTCTCTCATCTCTCTCTGTCTAACGCTCTCTCTCTCTCTCTCCTCTCTCTCTCTCTCTCTCTCTCTGTCTAACGCTCTCTCTCTCTCTCTCTCTCTGTCTCTCTCTCTCTCTCGCTTTCTCTCTGTCTTTCTCTCTGTCTCTCTCTCTCTCTGAGACATACACTGAGACATACACTCATACACTGAGACATACCACATACACTGAGACATACACTGAGACATACACCGAGACATACACTGATACACTGAGACATACACCGAGACATACACTGAGACATACACTGAGCCATACACTGATACACTGAGACATACACTGAGCCATACACTGAGACATACACTGAGACATACACCGAGACATACACTGAGACATACACTGAGACATACACTGAGACATACACTGAGACATACACTGATACACTGAGACATACACTGAGACATACACTGAGACATACACCGAGACATACACTGATACACTGAGACATACACTGAGACATACACTGAGGACATACACCGAGACATACACCGAGACATACACTGATGCGCTGAGACATACACTGAGACATACACTGAGACATACACTGAGGACATACACTGAGACACTGAGACATACACTGAGACATACACTGAGACATACACCGAGACATACACTGAGACATACACTGAGACATACACCGAGACATTACACTGAATACACTGAGACATACACTGAGACATACACTGATACACTGAGACATACACCGAGACATACACCGAGACATACACTGAGACATACACTGAGACATACACTGAGACATACACTGAGACACTGAGACACTGAGACATACACTGAGACATACACTGAGACATACAGTGAGCCATACACTGAGACATACACTGAGACATACACTGAGACATACACTGAGACATACACCGAGACATACACTGATACACTGAGACATACACTGAGACATACACTGAGACATACACCGAGACATACACTGATACACTGAGACATACACTGAGACATACACTGAGACATACACCGAGACATACACCGAGACATACACTGATGCGCTGAGACATACACTGAGACATACACTGAGACATACACTGAGACATACACTGAGACACTGAGACATACACTGAGACATACACTGTAGACTACACCGAGACATACACTGAGACATACACTGAGACATACACCGAGACATACACTGATACACTGAGACATACACTGAGACATACACTGATACACTGAGACATACACCGAGACATACACCGAGACATACACTGAGACATACACTGAGACATACACTGAGACATACACTGAGACATACACTGAGACACTGAGACACTGAGACATACAGTGAGCCATACACTGAGACATACAGTGAGCCATACACTGAGACATACACTGAGACATACACTGAGACATACACTGAGACATACACCGAGACATACACTGATACACTGAGACATACACTGAGACATACACTGGAGACATACACTGAGACATACACTGAGACATACACTGAGACATACACTGAGACATACACTGATACACTGAGACATACACTGAGACATACACTGAGACATACACTGAGACATACACTGAGACATACACTGAGACATACACTGGGACATACACTGAGACACTGAGACATACACTGATACATACACTGAGACATACACTGAGACATACACTGAGACATACACTGGGACATACACTGAGACACTGAGACATACACTGATACATACACATGATACATACACTGAGACATTACACTGAGACATACACCGAGACATTACACCGAGACATACACCGAGACATACACTGAGACATACACTGAGACATACACTGAGACATACACTGAGACATACACTGAGACATACACCGAGACCTACACCGAGACATACACCGAGACCATACACTGAGACATACACTGAGACATACACTGAGACATACACTGGAGACATACACTGAGACAAACACACATACACAATTCCATGTCTCAATGGTCTCAGGGGCTTAAAATCCTCCTTTAACCTGGTCTCCTCCCTTCACCTACACTGATCAATAAGGGATCATAACTTTTCACCTGGATTCACCTGGTCCGTCTATGTTCATGGAAGAGCAGGTGTTCTTAATGTTTTGTCCACTCAGTGTATACGGTCACTGATGTCTGTTTCCCAGAGTGTCTTTTGAGTCCCACAACAGACACAGCAGGTGACCAGAGTCTGTGTTCCAAATAGAACCCTACTACCTGTGTAGGGCACTTCTTTTGACCACCGCCTGGCCTAAATTAGGGTGCCATTTGGGACTCTAGGGGAGGACAGATGGAGTGAGTGAGGAGGGAGAGAGGGTAGAGAGGAATGGAGAGGGTAGAGAGGAATGGAGAGGGTAGAGAGGGTAGAGAGGGATGGAGAGAGGGATGGGAGGAGAGGGATGGAGAGGGTGAGGAGGGAGAGAGGGATGGAGAGGAATGGAGAGGGGTGTGATCTGAACAAAGCTCCATCATCCAGGCCGTTATCAGACCACCCGCTCTGCTGGGCACGAGGAGAGGGAGGGAGCTGCCTGCGAGGCTGATCACATTAGGAGACAGGGGGAGAGAGGGTGAGATAGGGGAGGGGAGACAGGGGAGGGGAGACAGGGGAGAGGAGATGGGGGGCAGGGGAGGGGAGGAAAGAAGGGATAAGAAATGGGAGAGGGGGCAGGAGGAGAGGGGGAGAGGGGGATGGAGAGATGGGAGAGAGGGGGAGGAGGGAGAGGGGGATGGAGAGATGGGAGAGAGGGGGAGGCGGGGAGAGGGGGGATGGAGAATTGGGGAGAGAGGGGGAGGGGAGGAGAGAGGGGGAGGAGGGAGAGAGGAGGGAGAGATAGTAACATGAAGGGATAGATGGTATGTTGAGGGAGGGGGGGGAAATGGGAGAGAGGAGGGAGAGTGATGGTAGAAATAGGATGGGACAGGGATGGGACAGGTAGAGGGTTGAAGACACAGAGAGGATGGTAGAAATAGGATGGGACAGGGATTGGACAGGTAGAGGGTTGAAGACACAGAGAGGATGGTAGAAATAGGATGGGACAGGTAGAGGGTTGAAGACACAGAGAGGATGGTAGAAATAGGATGGGACAGGTAGAGGGTTGAAGACAACAGAGAGGATGGTAGAAATAGGATTGGACAGGGATGGGACAGGTAGAGGGTTGAAGACACAGAGAGGATGTTAGAAATAGGATGGGACAGGTAGAGGGTTGGAAGACAACAGAGAGGATGGTTAGAAATAGGATGGGACAGGTAGAGGGTTGAAGACAACAGAGAGGATGGTAGAAATAGGATGGGACCAGGTCTAGTCAAACTGGAGGAGAAGGGATGAAGGACAGACATTGACTGCGGTTAGAGAGATGGACAAAGGGAGAAGGAAGAGAAACAGGTATTGGATAAACCTATCAACCTACACATAGTGTAGCTACAAAACACCTCTCTTTCATTCCTTTGTCTCTCTCTTTGGCTCAATAAATCAACCTTATTTTTTGTATTTTTTTTACATCAATGCTATAAATATAGAATCTCTATTAGGTCACCTATATAAAAGATTGGTCGGTGATTTTCAACAATCCCACCACTACATTTGTAACTTTGTACAAGAAATAATGTGGTGACCCAACTCTGCTGACATCTCCTCAGTAGAACCCGTCCCTGACCCAGATTGATGTAAAGTGGTACACAGCCGTATCCTTCCTTTATTGTGGAAAAAAGGGAACCAACGGGAATAGGAGGGATATTCTGGATTCATCCAACCTTACAGATATGATATCTTTCTCTCTCCTCCTCTCTCTCTCTCTCTCTTTATCTCCTCCTTCTCTCATTATCTCTTCCCACTTTCTTTTTCTCTATCATCGTCCTTTCTCTCTCTCTCTCTCTCTCTGAAATCCACTTATTGTAATTCCCACATGGAAGTGATATAGATATTTAAATGCTAACCCAGTATTCTCCATCTATCCTTGACAAAAAACCTCCTGAGAGACACTAGAGAGAGAGAGAGAGAGAGGGAGAGAGAAAGAGAGGGAGACAAAGAGAGAGAGAGGGAGAAAGAGAGAGAGA
>NW_022262618.1:0-36745 GCF_002021735.2 Oncorhynchus kisutch | reverse complement strand
CAGAGAGAGAGAGAGAGAGAGAGAGAGAGAGAGAGGGGAAGAGAGACAGAGACAGACAGAGAGACAGAGAGACAGAGAGAGAGATGTTGTGTAATGTCTAATGTTAATTTTTATTGTTTATTTCACTTTATATATTATCTACCTCACTTGCTTTGGCAATGTTAACACATGTTTCCCATGCCAATAAAGCCCCTTGAATTTAATTTAATTTAATTGAATTGAGAGAGAGAGAGAGAGAGACAGAGAGAGAAAAAACCTTACAGCTCTATCCTTCGATGTAGAAATGGAAGGGGAGGTGATGCCTAACTGTCACTAACCCACTGTGTCCCAAATGGCATCCTGTTTAGCCCTGTGGGCCCTCCTCAAACACAGTGTGAGGTAAAGCATTGAACTTGGCAGAGCTTCAGAGGTGATCAATAAGGACATCCGTAGAGAGCCTGGTTCCACCGTGCCAAGTCTCTACACACACTGCCCGGCCTGCCCACACCACCTAGCCTACACATAGCCATGCATCCCAATTGGCACCCTATTCCTTACATAGTGCACTTCATTTGAACTATAAGTAGATCGAAGTAGACAATATACAAAGGGGATAGGAGGCATTTGTGACGCAGTCATGCCTATGTATATATATATATATATAATATGTCTGGAAGCAGACTGGTTACAATGAAGAATCATCACCTCGTTCCCAAGTACCCTCCTAACTCAATACGGATCGTATTTACGGCCCGGTTGTTGTTGACGCCGAAAAACAAATACATCTTGACTGGTAATTACAGTGTACTTCACCAACTGAAGAGGGGACAACGATGGAGATGCAGAGATGTTTTATTTACGATGATTGAACAGACTTGTGTCTTTGCAGGGGGGAGGGAAACAGTCCCAGGGGGAGGAAAACCGTCCCAGGGGGAGGGAAACAGCCCCAGGGGGAGGGAAACAGCCCCAGGGGGAGGGAAACAGCCCCAGGGGGAGGAAACAGTCCCAGGGGAGGGAAACAGCCCCAGGGGGAGGGAAACAGCCCCAGGGGGAGGGAAACAGCCCCAGGGGGAAGGAACAGCCCCAGGGGGGAGGGAAACAGCCCCAGGGGGAGGGAAACAGCCCCCAGGAGAAGGGAAACAGCCCCAAGGGGAGGGAAACTTGATCCCAGATGGCACCCCTATTCCCTACACAGTGCCCTGTTACCCTATTCCCTACACAGTGCCCTGTTACCCTATTCCCTACCACAGTGCCCTGTTACCCTATTCCCTGCCCTGTTACCCTATTCCCTACACAGTGCCCTGTTACCCTATTCACTGCCCTGTTACCCTATTCCCTACACAGTGCCCTGTTACCCTATTCCCTACACAGTGCCCTGTTACCCTATTCCCTGCCCTGTTACCCTATTCCCTACACAGTGCCCTGTTACCCTATCCCTGCCCTGTTACCCTATTCCCTACACAGTGCCCTGTTACCCTATTCCCTACACAGTGCCCTGTTACCCTATCCCTACACAGTGCCCTGTTACCCTATCCCTACACAGTGCCCTGTTACCCTATTCCCTACACAGTGCCCTGTTACCCTATTCCCTACATAGTGCCCTGTTACCGTATGGGCACTGGTCAATTGTAAAGAATGAAGTGCCATTTGGGATAAAGAATGGCTTATTGTAGATACTATGCAGCTACTAGGGACTGGGCCATGATATACTGTATCTCAGTAGGACTGGGCCATGATATACTGTATCTCAGTAGGACTGGCGCCATGATCTACTGTATCTGAGTAGGACTGGGCCATGATTACTGTATCTCAGTAGGACTGGGCCATGATTACTGTATCTCAGTAGGACTGGGCCATGATATACTGTATCTGAGTAGGACTGGGCCATGATATACTGTATCTCAGTAGGACTGGGCCATGATATACTGTATCTCAGTAGGACTGGGCCATGATATATCTCACTAGGACTGGGCCATTGATATACTGTATCTCAGTAGGACTGGGCCATGATATACTGTATCTTAGTAGGACTGGGCCATGATATACTCTATCTCAGTAGGACTGGGCCAGTATATATTCTCAGTAGGACTGGGCCATGATATACTGTATCTGAGTAGGACTGGGCCATGAAATACTGTATCTCAGTAGGACTGGGCCATGATATACTGTATCTGAGTAGGACTGGGCCATGATATACTGTATCTCAGTAGGGACTGGGCCATGATATACTGTATCTCAGTAGGACTGGGCCATGATATACTGTATCTCAGTAGGACTGGGCCATGATATATCTCAGTAGGACTGGGCCATGATATACTGTATCTGAGTAGGACTGGGCAATGATATATCTCAGTAGGACTGGGCCATGATATACTGTATCTGAGTAGGACTGGGCCATGATATATCTCAGTAGGACTGGGCCATGATATACTGTATCTTGGTAGGACTGGGCCATGATATACTGTATCTGAGTAGGACTGGGCCATGATATACTGTATCTCAGTAGGACTGGGCCATGATATACTGTATCTGAGTAGGACTGGGCCATGATATATCTCAGTAGGACTGGGCCATGATATACTGTATCTGAGTAGGACTGGGCCATGATATATCTCAGTAGGGACTGGGCCATGATATACTGTATCTCGGTAGGACTGGGCCATGATATACTGTATCTGAGTAGGGACTGGGCCATGATATACTGTATCTCAGTAGGACTGGGCCATGATATACTGTATCTGAGTAGGACTGGGCCATGATATATCTCAGTAGGACTGGGCCATGATATACTGTATCTGAGTAGGACTGGGCAATGATATATCTCAGTAGGACTGGGCCATGATATACTGTATCTGAGTAGGACTGGGCCATGATATACTGTATCTGAGTAGGACTGGGCCATGATATACTGTATCTGAGTAGGACTGGGCCATGATATATCTCAGTAGGACTGGGCCATGATATACTGGATCTTGGTAGGACTGGGCCATGATATACTGTATCTGAGTAGGACTGGGCCATGATATACTGTATCTCAGTAGGACTGGGCCATGATATACTGTATCTGAGTAGGACTGGGCCATGATATACTGTATCTCAGTAGGACCTGGGCCATGATATACTGCATCTCAGTAGGACTGGCCATGATATACTGTATCTCAGTAGGACTGGGCCATGATATACTGTATCTGAGTAGGACTGGGCCATTATATATCTCAGTAGGACTGGGCCATGATATATCTCAGTACCAGTGAATGGGCCATGATATATCTCAGTACCAGGGACTGGGCCAGTATATATCTCAGTACCAGGGACTGGGACAGTATATATCTCAGTACCAGGGACTGGGCCAGTATATATCTCAGTACCAGGGACTGGGCCAGTATATATCTCAGTACCAGGGACTGGGCCAGTATATATCTCAGTACCAGGGACTGGGACACTATATAGCTCAGTACCAGGGACTGGGACAGTATATAGCTCAGTACCAGGGACTGGGCCAGTATATATCTCAGTACCAGGGACTGGGACAGTATATAGCTCAGTACCAGGGACTGGGCCAGTATATATCTCAGTACCAGGGACTGGGACAGTATATAGCTCAGTACCAGGGACTGGGACAGTATATAGCTCAGTAACAGGGACTGGGACAGTATATAGCTCAGTACCAGGGACTGGGCCAGTATATATCTCAGTACCAGGGACTGGGCCAGTATATATCTCAGTACCAGGGACTGGGCCAGTATATATCTCAGTACCAGGGACTGGGACAGTATATATCTCAGTACCAGGGACTGGGACAGTATATATCTCAGTACCAGGGACTGGGACAGTATATAGCTCAGTACCAGGGACTGGGACAGTATATATCTCTATGAGTGTAAAAAAACATTAAGGACACCTGCTCTTTCCATGACATAGACGGACCAGATGAATCAACCTGACAGCTATGATCCCTTATTGATGTCACTTTTTAAATCCACTTCAATCAGAGTAGATGAAGGGGAGGAGACAGATTAAAGAAGGATTTTTAAGCCTCGAGAGGCTTACGGTAGTAGGTGCCAGGCACACGGTTTGTGTCAAGAACTTTAAAGCTGCTGAGTTTTTCACCTCTCAGCACTTTCCTGTGTGTATCATGAATGGTCCAGCACCCAAAGGACATCCAGACAACTTGACACGACTGTGGAAGCATTGAAAGTCAACATGAGGCCAGCATCCCCGTGGAACGCTTTCAACACCTTGTAGAGTCCATTTCCCGACGTATTGAGGCTTTTCTGAGGGAGAAAATAAAAATATAAAGCCAAATTTGAAAGGTCAAACTGTCATTGGTCAGATACACACGGTTATCAGATGTCATTGGTCAGATACACACGGTTATCAGATGTCATTGGTCAGATACACACGGTTATCAGATGTCCTTTGGTCAGATACACCACGGTTATCAGATGTCATTGGTCAGATACCAACGGTTATCAGATGTAATTGGTCAGATTACAACGGTATAAGATGTCATTGGTCAGATACACACGGTTATCAGATGTCATTGTCAGATACCACACGGTTATCAGATTGTCATTGGTCAGATTACACACGGTTATTCAGATGTCATTGGTCAGATACCACACGGTTATCAGATGTCATTGGTCAGATTACACACGGTTAGTTGTCATTGGTCAGATACACCCGGTATCAGATGTCATTGGTCAGATTACACACGGTATCAGATGTCCATTGGTTTCAGATACACACGGTTAATCAGATGTCATTGGTCAGATACACACGGTTATCAGATGTCATTGGTCAGATACACACGGTTATCAGATGTCATTGGTCAGATACACACGGTTATCAGATGTCATTGGTCACATACACACGGTTATCAGATGTCATTGGTCAGATACACACGGTTTATCAGATGTCATTGGTCAGATACACACGGTTATCAGATGTCATTGGTCAGATACACACGGTTATCAGATGTCATTGGTCAGATACACACGGTTATCAGATGTCATTGGTCACATACACACGGTTATCAGATGTCATTGGTCAGATACACACGGTTATCAGATGTCATTGGTCAGATACACACGGTTATCAGATGTCATTGGTCAGATACACACGGTTATCAGATGTCATTGGTCAGATACACACGGTTATCAGATGTCATTGGTCACATACACACGGTTATCAGATGTCATTGGTCACATACACACGGTTATCAGATGTCATTGGTCAGATACACACGGTTATCAGATGTCATTGGTCAGATACACACGGTTATCAGATGTCATTGGTCAGATACACACGGTTATCAGATGTCATTGGTCAGATACACACGGTTAACAGATGTCATTGGTCAGATACACACGGTTATCAGATGTCATTGGTCAGATACACACGGTTATCAGATGTCATTGGTCAGATACACACGGTTATCAGATGTCATTGGTCACATACACACGGTTATCAGATGTCATTGGTCAGATACACACGGTTATCAGATGTCATTGGTCAGATACACACGGTTATCAGATGTCATTGGTCAGATACACACGGTTATCAGATGTCATTGGTCAGATACACACGGTTATCAGATGTCATTGGTCACATACACACGGTTATCAGATGTCATTGGTCAGATACACACGGTTATCAGATGTCATTGGTCAGATACACACGGTTATCAGATGTCATTGGTCAGATACACACGGTTATCAGATGTCATTGGTCAGATACACACGGTTATCAGATGTCATTGGTCACATACACACGGTTATCAGATGTCATGTGTCACATACACACGGTTATCAGATGTCATTGGTCAGATACACACGGTTATCAGATGTCATTGGTCAGATACACACGGTTATCAGATGTCATTGGTCAGATACACACGGTTATCAGATGTCATTGGTCAGATACACACGGTTATCAGATGTCATTGGTCAGATACACACGGTTATCAGATGTCATTGGTCAGATACACACGGTTATCAGATGTCATTGGTCACATACACACGGTTATCAGATGTCATTGGTCAGATACACACGGTTATCAGATGTCATTGGTCAGATACACACGGTTATCAGATGTCATGGTCAGATACACACGGTTATAGATGTCATTGGTCAGATATACACGGTTATCAGATGTCATTGGTCACATACACACGGTTATCAGATGTCATTGGTCAGATACACACGGTTATCAGATGTCATTGGTCACATACACAACGGTTATCAGATGTCATTGGTCAGATACACACGGTTAACAGATGTCATTGTCAGATACACACGGTTACAGATGTCATTGGTCAGATACACACGGTTATCAGATGTCATTGGTCAGATACACACGGTTATCAGATGTCATTGGTCAGATACACACGGTTATCAGATGTCATTGGTCAGATACACACGGTTATCAGATGTCATTGGTCAGATACACACGGTTATCAGATGTCATTGGTCACATACACACGGTTATCAGATGTCATTGGTCAGATACACACGGTTATCAGATGTCATTGGTCAGATACACACGGTTATCAGATGTCATTGGTCAGATACACACGGTTATCAGATGTCATTGGTCAGATACACACGGTTATCAGATGTCATTGGTCACATACACACGGTTATCAGATGTCATTGGTCAGATACACACGGTTATCAGATGTCATTGGTCACATACACACGGTTATCAGATGTCATTGGTCAGATACACACGGTTAACAGATGTCATTGGTCAGATACACACGGTTATCAGATGTCATTGGTCAGATACACACGGTTATCAGATGTCATTGGTCAGATACACACGGTTATCAGATGTTATTGGTCAGATACACACGGTTATCAGATGTCATTGGTCAGATACACACGGTTATCAGATGTCATTGGTCAGATACACACGGTTATCAGATGTCATTGGTCACATACACACGGTTATCAGATGTTATTGGTCACATACACACGGTTAACAGATGTCATTGGTGAGATACACACGGTTATCAGATGTCATTGGTCACATACACACGGTTATCAGATGTCATTGGTCACATACACATGGTTATCAGATGTCATTGGTCACATACACATGGTTATCAGATGTCATTGGTCACATACAAATGGTTATCAGATGTCATTGGTCACATACACACGGTTATCAGATGTCATTGGTCACATACACATGGTTATCAGATGTTATTGGTCACATACACACGGTTATCAGATGTCATTGGTCACATACACACGGTTATCAGATGTCATTGGTCACATACAAATGGTTATCAGATGTCATTGGTCACATACACATGGTTATCAGATGTTATTGGTCACATACACACGGTTATCAGATGTTATTGGTCACATACACACGGTTATCAGATGTTATTGGTCACATACACACGGTTATCAGATGTCATTGGTCACATACACACGGTTATCAGATGTTAATGTGAGCGCACCGAAATGCTTGTGCTTCTAGTTCCGACAGTGCAGTAATATATCTAACAATTCCACAACAACTACCTAATACAGACAAATCTAAAGGAATGGAATGAGAATATGTACATATAAATATATGGATGAGCGATGGCCGAGCGGCATAGGCAAGATGCAGTAGATGGTATAGAGGACAGTATATACATATGAGATGAGTAATGTAGGATATGTAAACATTATATAAAGTGACTAGTGATCCATTTATTAAAGTGGCCAGTGATTTCAAGTCTGTATTTAGGCAGCAGCCTCTCTGTGTTAGTGACGGCTGTTTAACAGTCTGATGGCCTTGAGATAGAAGCTGTTTAACAGTCTGATGGCCTTGAGATAGAAGCTGTTTAACAGTCTGATGGCCTTGAGATAGAAGCTGTTTAACAGTCTGATGGCCTTGAGATAGAAGCTGTTTAACAGTCTGATGGCCTTGAGATAGAAGCTGTTTAACAGTCTGATGGCCTTGAGATAGAAGCTGTTTAACAGTTTGATGGCCTTGAGATAGAAGCTGTTTAACAGTCTGATGGCCTTGAGATAGAAGCTGTTTAACAGTTTGATGGCCTTGAGATAGAAGCTGTTTAACAGTCTGATGGCCTTGAGATAGAAGCTGTTTAACAGTCTGATGGCCTTGAGATAGAAGCTGTTTAACAGTCTGATGGCCTTGAGATAGAAGCTGTTTAACAGTCTGATGGCCTTGAGATACAAGCTGTTTAACAGTCTGATGGCCTTGAGATAGAAGCTGTTTAACAGTCTGATGGCCTTGAGATAGAAGCTGTTTAACAGTCTGATGGCCTTGAGATAGAAGCTGTTTAACAGTCTGATGGCCTTGAGATAGAAGTAGTTTTTCAGTCTCTCTGTGTTAGTGACGGCTGTTTAACAGTCTGATGGACTTGAGATAGAAGCTGTTTTTTCAGTCTCTCGGGCTCTGCTTTGATGCACCTGTACTGACCTCGCCTTCTGGATGGTAGTGAACAGGCAGTGGCTCAGGTGGTTGTTGTCCTTGATGATCTTTTTGGCCTTCCTGTGACATCGTGGTGCTGCAGGTGTCCTGGAGGGCGGGTAGTTTGCGTCCGGTATTGGTTTGAGCAGACCGCACCACCCTCTGAAGAGCCTTGCGGGTGGTGCAGTTTCCGAACCAGGTGGTGATACAGCCCGACAGGATGCTCTCAATTGTGTAAAGGTCTGTAAAGGTAAATTGTGTAAAGGTCTCAATCTGTAAAGGTTTGTGAGGGTTTTAGGTGACAAGCCAAATTTCTCCAGCCTCCTGAGATTAAAGAGGCCCTGTTGTGCCTTCTTAACCACTCTGTCTGTGTGTTTGGACCATTTCAGTGCTACGGACACCGATGTCTTGCTTCCAGACAAACTAAACACCTTCTTTGTCCGCTTCGAAGATAACACAGTGCCACCGACGCGGCCCGCTAACAAGGACAGCAGGCCCCGCCTCTCGCCTTCTCCGTGGCCGACGTAAGACATTTAAAGGTGTTAGCCCTCGCAAGGCTGTTGGCCCAGACGGCATTCCTAGCAACGTCCTCAGAGCATGCGCAGACCAGCTGGCTGGAGTGTTTAAGGACATATTCAATCGCTCTCTAATCGCAGTCTGTTGTCCGGTGGCCATTTAGTTCAGTTATCTTTGCCTTCTTGGGTACAGGAACAATGGTGGCCATCTTGAAGCATGTGGGGACAACAGACTGCGATTAGAGAGCGATTGAATATGTAGACCACCTACGTCTCGTGTCTGAGCCGTTGAACTGCGACTCCACTTTGTGGTTAACGTTTTGGACACTAAGTGTCCGTCTCAGTACTTGACCATTCAGTCAGTCGGTACATCAACTACACGGTTTCTTGCTCCTCAGACATGGTAATTACCCAATTGTGTAAAGGTCTGTAAAGGTCAATTGTGTAAAGGTCTCAATCTGTAAAGGTTTGTGAGGGTTTTAGGTGACAAGCCAAATTTCTCCAGCCTCCTGAGATTAAAGAGGCCCTGTTGTGCCTTCTTAACCACTCTGTCTGTGTGTTTGGACCATTTCAGTGCAACTAAATGGTGGCCATTTAGTTCAGTTATCTTTGCCTTGTTGGGTACAGGAACAATGGTGGCCATCTTGAAGCATGTGGGGACAACAGACTGCGATTAGAGAGCGATTGAATATGTCCTTAAACACTCCAGCCAGCTGGTCTGCGCATGCTCTGAGGACGTTGCTAGGAATGCCGTCTGGGCCAACAGCCTTGCGAGGGCTAACACCTTTAAATGTCTTACGTCGGCCACGGAGAAGGCGAGAGGCGGGGCCTGAGAGAGGCGGGGCCTGCTGTCCTTGTTAGCGGGCCGCGTCGGTGGCACTGTGTTATCTTCGAAGCGGACAAAGAAGGTGTTTAGTTTGTCTGGAAGCAAGACATCGGTGTCCGTGACTTGGCTGGTTTTCATTTTGTAGTCCGTGATTTCCTGTAGACCACCTACGTCTCGTGTCTGAGCCGTTGAACTGCGACTCCACTTTGTGGTTAACGTTTTGGACACTAAGTGTCCGTCTCAGTACTTGACCATTCAGTCAGTCGGTACATCAACTACACGGTTTCTTGCTCCTCAGACATGGTAATTACCCATGTTTCCTTGGTGGTTAGTTAGAATAATGAACTACGGACGACCTGGTGGGACTGCTATCCCTTTGTATAGTCTCAACAAAGAGAGAGGCTTTTTACACGGTCTGTCTGCGGTCTCTGTAGCTCACAGGCCCTGTTGAATTTCAATGGAACGCCGTCTCTGTCGAGTCTTAAAGAGACAACTAATTATCAAAAAAAAAAGACGTTGTTTTCCCCGACATAAAATTGAAGAAAAAAAAAATAACTGAATTAGTAAGCCATCAGTTGAAAAAGTCAAGATTAAACGTGTGGGTGTCTGTCTGTCCGCGTGCCAATGGACCCCTATTAACCCCATAGGACTCTGGTCAAGCGTAGTGCACGATGTAGGGTATAGGGAGCTATTTGGGACACAGAGGATGTCTCTGTGTGTTGTTTCTCCAGAGCTTTTCTCTTTGTCAGTTTGTGGTGAACCCGTTCAACGCCTTGGTAAACTCTACGGTTTTGTTTCCTCATTTAATCTCTCAAACGTTAATTAACTGTTGACAAAGGATACTTGGAGAAAAGGTATGTGTGCACGTGTGTGTGTGCACGTGTGTGTGTTCGCGTGTGTGTGTGCATGTGTGTGTGTGTGCGCACACGTGTCTGTGTGTGTTGTGTGTGTGTGTGTGTGTGTGTGTGTGTGTGTGTGTGTGTGTGTGTGTGTGTGTGTGTGTGTGTGTGTGTGTGTGTGTGTGTGTGTGTGTGTGTGTGTGTGTGTGTGTGTGTGTGTGTGTGTTGTTCCCCTCTGCCACGTTGACTAAGGTTGATCTTTTATTTCCCAGGGTTTTCAAACTGACAAAACAATAATTGGAATGTATATTTTATGGCTCTTATCTAGAACCTGCAGGAAGAAAGCAGCTCTGATGAAGAGAAGAGTTCATTCTGCAGGTAGGAAGAGATGCTGTTAATGCACAGTGTTGTAAAGAAGGCTCAACAGCACCTCTTCAACCTCGGGAGGCTGAAGACATTTGGCTTGGCACCTAAAACCCTCACAAACTTCTATAGATGCACCATTGAGAGCTTCCTGTCGGGCTGTATCACCGCCTGGTACGAAAATGCACTGACCGCAACCGCAGGGCTCTCCAGAGGGTGGTACGGTCTGCACAACGCATCATCGGGGGCAAACTACCTGCCCTCCAGGACACCTACAGCACCTGACAGGAATGACATCCATCTCTCTCTTTCACTCCCTCTATCTCTCTCTCTTTCTCTCCCTCCCTCCATCTCTCTCTCTCTTTCTCTCCCTCCATCTCTCTCTTTCTCTCCCTCCATCTCTCTCTTTCTCTCCCTCCATCTCTCTCTCTTTCTCTCCCTCCATCTCTCTCTTTCTCTCCCTCCATCTCTCTCTTTCTCTCCCTCCATCTCTCTCTCTTTCTCTTCCTCCATCTCTCTCTCTCCCTCCCTCCATCTCTCTCTCTTTCTCTCTCTCTTTCTCCCTCCATCTCTCTCTTTCTCTTCCTCCATCTCTCTCTCTCCCTCCCTCCATCTCTCTCTTTCTCTCCCTCCATCTCTCTCTCTTTCTCTCCCTCCATCTCTCTCTTTATCTCCCTCCATCTCTCTCTCTTTCTCTCCCTCCATCTCTCTCTTTCTCTTCCTCCATCTCTCTCTCTTCTCTCCCTCCATCTCTCTCTTTCTCTCCCTCCATCTCTCTCTCTTTCTCGCCCTCCTCGAGGCTTTGAGAGACCCTGTGTGCATGCAGATTGTATAGCGTTTCCACATGGAGTTTCACTGTGTGTGTGTGTGTGTGTATGTGTGTGTGTGTGCGTGTCTCTTTGTATGGTCTTCATTCGCTCTATGCAATTTGATTGTGAGAAGCAGAGAGCCACGTCCTCTGGTGAGAAATCTCTACCTGCTCTGAAGAAGCAGCAGCCTTTAATTAGATGGTTTAGTATAAGTGTCCCGCCTGCCCCTTCACCATCTCTGTTACAATACGTCCTCTACGACACCCTATCCTATTGTAGTGTCTCTTCACCATCTCTGTTACAATACGTCCTCTATGACACCCTATCCTATTGTAGTGTCTCTTCACCATCTCTGTTACAATACGTCCTCTATGACACCCTATCCTATTGTAGTGCACTACATTTAACGTAGGGAATGGGGTTCACTATGTAGGGAATAGGGTGCACTAAGTAGGGAATAGGATGCACTACATATGGAATAGGGTGCACTATGTAGGGAATAGGGTGCACTACGTAGGGAATAGGGTGCACTACGTAGGGAATAGGATGCACTATGTAGGGAATAGGGTGCACTACGTAGGGAATAGGATGCACTATGTAGGGAATAGGGTGCACTACGTAGGGAATAGGGACCCATCAGGATCTGCATCCCTAAACGTCATGCTGCTGAGGCGTTGCCGGTTTGTCAGTGTTCTGCATTGAGTCGTTATTGTGAATTTGAATGAATGCATTCTGTGTGTTGAAGTCAATGGAAGGTAAACTGTTCTGTTTCTCATACAGGCAGATGGACCTTTACACAGCAAGGTTCTCCTTTATTCTGTTCGGAGGAAAATAACGTCCTTCTAGTCGCATAATATCAAAGCTGTAGGATTAGATAAACACTGAGAGGTGGTAGGTAACCCAGGCTATAGGTGGTAGGTAACCCAGGCTATAGGTGGTAGGTAACCCAGGCTATAGGATTAGATAAACACTGAGAGGTGGTAGGTAACCCAGGCTATAGGATTAGATAAACACTGAGAGGTGGTAGGTAACCCAGGCTATAGGATTAGATAAACACTGAGAGGTGGTAGGTAACCCAGGCTATAGGTGGTAGGTAACCCAGGCTATAGGATTAGATAAACACTGAGAGGTGGTAGGTAACCCAGGCTATAGGATTAGATAAACACTGAGAGGTGGTAGGTAACCCAGGCTATAGGAATAGATAAACACTGAGAGGTGGTAGGTAACCCAGGCTATAGGATTAGATAAACACTGAGAGGTAGTAGGTAACCCAGGATATAGGATTAGATAAACACTGAGAGGTGGTAGGTAACCCAGGCTATAGGATTAGATAAACACTGAGAGGTGATAGGTAACCCAGGCTATAGGATTAGATAAACCCTGGGAGGTGGTAGGTAACCCAGGCTATAGGTGGTAGGTAACCCAGGCTATAGGATTAGATAAACACTGAGAGGTGGTAGGTAACCCAGGCTATAGGATTAGATAAACACTGAGAGGTGGGAGGTAACCCAGGCTATATGATTAGATTAACACTGAGAGGTGATAGGTAACCCAGGCTATATGATTATATAAACACTGAGAGGTGGTAGGTAACCCAGGCTATAGGATTATATAAACACTGAGAGGTGGTAGGTAACCCAGGCTATAGGATTAGATAAACACTGAGAGGTGGGAGGTAACCCAGGCTATATGATTAGATTAACACTGAGAGGTGATAGGTAACCCAGGCTATATGATTATATAAACACTGAGAGGTGGTAGGTAACCCAGGCTATAGGATTATATAAACACTGAGAGGTGGTAGGTAACCCAGGCTATAGGATTAGATAAACACTGAGAGGTGGGAGGTAACCCAGGCTATATGATTAGATTAACACTGAGAGGTGATAGGTAACCCAGGCTATATGATTATATAAACACTGAGAGGTGGTAGGTAACCCAGGCTATATGATTATATAAACACTGAGAGGTGGTAGGTAACCCAGGCTATAGGATTATATAAACACTGAGAGTTGGTTGGTAACCCATGCTACAGGATTAGATAAACACTGAGAGGGGATAGGTAACACAGGCTATAGGATTAGATAAACACTGAGAGGTGGTAGGTAACCCAGGCTATAGGATTAGATAAACACTGAGAGGTGGTAGGTAACCCAGGCTATAGGATTAGATAAACACTGAGAGGTGGGAGGTAACCCAGGCTATATGATTAGATTAACACTGAGAGGTGATAGGTAACCCAGGCTATATGATTATATAAACACTGAGAGGTGGTAGGTAACCCAGGCTATAGGATTATATAAACACTGAGAGGTGGTAGGTAACCCAGGCTATAGGATTAGATAAACACTGAGAGGTGGGAGGTAACCCAGGCTATATGATTAGATTAACACTGAGAGGTGATAGGTAACCCAGGCTATATGATTATATAAACACTGAGAGGTGGTAGGTAACCCAGGATATATGATTATATAAACACTGAGAGGTGGTAGGTAACCCAGGCTATAGGATTATATAAACACTGAGAGTTGGTTGGTAACCCATGCTACAGGATTAGATAAACACTGAGAGGGGATAGGTAACACAGGCTATAGGATTAGATAAACACTGAGAGGTGGTAGGTAACCCAGGCTATAGGATTAGATAAACACTGAGAGGTGGTAGGTAACCCAGGCTATAGGATTAGATAAACACTGAGAGGTGGTAGGTAACCAAGGCTATAGGATTAGATAAACACTGAGAGTTGGTAGGTAACCCAAGCTATAGGATTAGATAAACACTGAGATGGGGTAGGTAACCCAGGCTATAGGATTAGATAAACACTGAGAGTTGGTAGGTAACCCAAGCTATAGGATTAGATCAACACTGAGATGGGGTAGGTAACCCAGGCTATCGGATTAGATAAACCCTGAGAGGTGGTAGGTAACCCAGGCTATAGGTGGTAGGTAACCCAGGCTATAGGATTAGATAAACACTGAGAGGTGGTAGGTAACCCAGGCTATAGGATTATATAAACACTGAGAGGTGGTAGGTAACCCAGGCTATAGGATTAGATAAACACTGAGAGTTGGTAGGTAACCCAAGCTATAGGATTAGATAAACACTGAGATGGGGTAGGTAACCCAGGCTATAGGATTAGATAAACACTGAGAGTTGGTAGGTAACACAGGCTATAGGATTAGATAAACACTGAGAGGTGGTAGGTAACCCAGGCTATAGGATTAGATAAATACTGAGAGGTGATAGGTAACCCAGGCTATAGGATTAGATAAACACTGAGAGTTGGTAGGTAACCCAGGCTATAGGATTAGATAAACACTGAGAGGTGGTAGGTAACCCAGGCTATAGGATTGTCGTCCTCTCTACAGTGGGATGTGCCTGAGGGGTAACCCAGGCTATAGGATTAGATAAACACTGAGAGGTGGTAGGTAACCCAGGCTATATGATTGTCATCCTCTCTACAGTGGGATGTGCCTGAGTAAGCTTTTACCCCTTTCAAAGGCACTTAAATGTGTTGTCTTGCCCATTCACACTCTGAATGGTACACATACACAATCCATGCCTCAATTGTCTCAAGGCTTAAAAATCCACCTTTAACCCGTCTCCTCCCCTTCATCTACACTGATTTGAAGTGGATTTAACAAGTGACATCAATCAGGGATCATAACTTTCACCTGGATTCACCTAGTCAATTTATGTCATGAAAAGAGCAGGTGTTCCTCATGTTTTGTCCACTCCGTGTATAGTGCACTACTTTGGAACAGAACTCTAATAGCCCTAGTCAATAGTAGTAGGAAAAGGGGGCATTTTAGGACACGCTTACAGAGAACATGGAAATGCTGGTGAAAAGGGCACTGAGACCTGCAGAAATAACCTCCTTGGAGAATTCTCCTGCACAGAAAAAAGCATTTTCTGCCCACGTAAAATCCCACCTAGAGATGGAGAGGTGGAGAGAGAAATAGGGACAGAGAGAAATAGAGACAGAGAGAAATAGAGACAGAGATAGAGAGAGATAGAGAGAGAGAGAGAGAGAGAGAGAGAGAGAGAGAGAGAGAGAGAGAGAGAGAGAGAGAGAGAGAGAGAGAGACAGAGAGACAGAGAGACAGAGAGACAGAGAGAGAGAGGAATAGAGATAGAGAGAGAGAGACAGAGAGAGAGAGGAATAGAGATAGAGAGAGAGAGACAGAGAGAGAGACAGAGAGAGAGAGAGAGAGAGAGAGAGGAATAGAGATAGAGAGAGACAGAGAGAGAGAGAGAAATGGAGATAGAGAGAGAGAGAGAGACAGAGAGAGAGACAGAGAGAGACAGAGAGAGAAATAGAGAGAGAGAGAGAGAGAGAGAGAGAGAGAGAGAGAGAGAGAGAGAGAGAGAGAGAGAGAGAGAGAGAGAGAGAGAAGGGGAGAAACAGACAGAAAGAGAAAGGTAAGAGAGGGAGAGTGAGAAAAAGAGAGCGATATATGCAAAAAGAGAGATTTTCCATTTTTCTAAATGTGCCACCACCTAGCCTGCGCTCCACAACAAGCATTCACTCTCATTACCTGAAGAAAGACTGTCGCCATTAAATTGAAATGTAATTTGCGAAATTGTGTTTTAATGTAGCTATTCAGTCCGGCCGCCTCCAATGCCAGTTTCCGTCGGAACCTCTCCTCGCGGCCATTTAATTGAGCTAATGGAGGAAGCTGCTAACGGTCTGCTTTATCTCACACGGCTTTGGTGACATTTCATCAGGGCTGGTGGTTGATTTTCCTCCAGACTGCCGCCGTTGTGTTAAGCCCATAGTCATACAGTGTAGCAACGACACACACACACTAAACACACCCACTCACTAAACACACACATACTAAACACACGCACACAAACTAAACACCCACACACACACAAACACTAAACACACACACAAACACTAAACACACACACAAACAAACACACACACACTAAACAAACACACACACTCACACACTAAACACACACACACACTCACACACTAAACAAACACACACACTCACACACTAAACACACACACACACTCACACACTAAACAAACACACACACTCACACACACACACACACACAAACACTCACTAAACACACACTAAACACCCACACACTAAACACACACACACCCACACACTAAACACACACACAAACAAACACACACACACTAAACAAACACACACACTCACACACTAAACACACACACACACTCACACACTAAACAAACACACACACTCACACACTAAACAAACACACACACACACTCACACACTAAACAAACACACACACTAAACACACACACACACACAAACACTCACTAAACACACACACACACACAAACACTCACTAAACACACACACACACACAAACACTCACTAAACACACACACACACACAAACACTCACTAAACAAACACACACACACACTCACACACTAAACAAACACACACACTAAACACTCACACACTAAACAAACACACACACTAAACACACACACACACACAAACACTCACTAAACACACACACACACACACACACTAAACACACACACACTAAACACACACACACTAAACACACACACACTCAAAGCATATTGGACATGGTTGAGAAACAACCCCCCCCCCAAACAAAAAACAAAACCACTGTGTAAATTTGTAGACTTCATCCCAGCAGACTGTGAACGATGCCGTCTGGGCAGAAGGAGGCATAATTCAACAGTAATAACCCCGAGGTATTCATGAGGCGAGGTGAAGTATGTTTCTGATCCGTTAGAAACAGTCTGGGCCTACTGCCTCGCCCTGTACGGACACCCACATGTCTGACACGGGTAATGGGACACGCTGGGTTCATACACACTTCTATCTGCGGTCGGGTTATTACCGGGGCATCAAGCAGACATAAAAGTTTCATTTTTAACTAGTTGTTCTGAATAACATAAATATATGCATGTGAGAGAACACACACGCGCACCGCATAAACGCGACCATAATCAATCAGTCACGTCTGAGCTCCATTTCGTACATATCAAACACCATCTGTCCTTGTACTGAAAGAGATGATCTAACAACTATGTTAACATTATGTTATCATAGGACACACACACACACACACACACACACACACACACACACAAGTTGAACTTGTTCATGGAAAAAAAGGAAGGCTATGTTAATACATAAATGGGCTATAAAATATTAACTAACGAAAAACTGAACGATCAGTCTAGCTCAAATAAGGCAACCAAATATAGTCCTAAACAGCTGCTAGGTAGATAGGTTCAAATCAAAACCGTGTCTGTTTTTGAATTTTTGAAAATGGAAAGCAGAGGAACCGAAGGACTATCCATTCTGTTCGTGTCGGTTGCGCCTAGGGACCACCTACCAATCTGTATTCTGTCAACTGGTTTTTAAATCCCTCCCTTGTTACGGACACGGTGAAATCCTATAGGCCGAGAGTCGTACCCACCTCTTCAAATCTATTGGTTAGCGTTGCATCGGTAGGAATGTTTAACGCACCATGAGTTGAGCAGAGTTTAGTCCGAGAGAAGCGGTGCAACGGGAATGAACAGACCCGCACGGATAACATAATAATCCAACCGTCAGTTTTCTTTATAAACATTTTTATTTATTTTTTATGACAAGGACAATTTACAGGCTACCTACGTTTACAGACAATATGACAATCAACTGTGGAACGTTTTGAATAAGACTGTTATTATTGAGACATTGACCATAACCTATCGCTGTCTGTCTGTCTTTTAAACCGGAGAGTGAGAACCGACAAGGACGTGCCGCTATACGGGAACGTGTAACACGGACATCAGTGCAGCTCACCGGACCGGTAAACACGTCTCTAATAACCACCGTGGATCTATATTTTCCATTTGGAATCTTCACAGCTCTTCTCTCAGAAACATTCTCCTGGAAGAATCCGGTGACTCACCGCGAGGGAAAGGCAAGCCTCTGCATTCTAATCAGCCGCACCGGGAGAACGGAGAGGAGAACGGAACGAGCTCATTGACATTACAGTCATACTTTTTGTGGAGCACTTCTACTTCGGTAGCTGAACCCGCACCACTCGTATCGCTGCTAGTCTGCGTCGGTCGGAGCTGGTTGCTGGCTTCATTCTCACCACCCGGAGAAGGAATAGCAGGGCGACAGACCAAGCGAGGGGATTGGGTTTTAACATAAACCAAAACCAGGGATTATTTGTATTTTTTATTTAACCTGATACCTTTCGGTAAGTGGATGTGTTTTACCCCTCCTCTGGTCCACTGTCGTAGCGCAGGTGTTTCCTATAGGATTGATATTCTCACCAGGCACCAGGCAGGCTATAAGGCGTTTCAAACGGATAACGGGAGTTTTTACCAAACCTCTCCTGTCTCTCGGTGTTGATGCAACAGCTTCTGAGACGCCACGAGCCTCGCCAGCCCAGAAGAGCTGGAACGGAATAAATAGGAGGCTTGATTCTAGTCTTGTTTTGTGTCTCGCTAGTTATGATTTCCCTTTGGATCGTTTTAAATAGGCGGATTATGCTAATTTGGTAATGCGTGTAAGAGGCTCATTTTAACGCGTTCCTATTCATAAGGGTTACTGAAATCGGGCGGCTATATAGCTATTGATTTACATGTGGCTATACATTTATCTGTTTCTTTAGTTAGAAACTGCCGAATGTGTCACAGGGAAAAAATGACATATTTATTCATACTTATGACCGTTGTCATCTACATCCTAATAACCAATTTGAATATCCTACTGAAGCGCATGTGTCAGATTTCCTATAACACACGGGTAGTTTATAGATTACATATCCATACGATCAAAAGGACAACAACACAACGCAGTATTGTGTATCATTAGCACTGCGTCTCCCCGACGCTTCTCAAGGTTACCTAATTGACAGGCTATCCCCATCCATTGTGGCAATGATTTACGCATTAGTTGTGCGTTTCATGTTGAAGGACTCAGTCACTGCATATTCACCCATAGCTAAGGATATAATTATCAAGTCAAGACGGTTCATTATGTTTAGTATATTGATATATAAATACACTTTATTAACATAAAATACTATTCACCCTCCTTTGTGTTTCAGGCAAGAGGAGCGACAGAGAGAGAGAGTACGGGAACGCATAACGGCTATTCTATCCGGTTGGAGACAGACCGGGTTACGATTATTCCTGAGATGAGCCCTAGGCGTTCAACTGAATTTAAATTAGGTGTCCACGAGCACCAGCGTTTTCTATAAGGGAAAGGAGAGCGAGAGAGAGAGAAAAGGGAATTTAAATCGGTGCTCTAGAATGACTTCTACATTCCACGATGAACGGAACTGTGTGTTTGATCCTGAATGGTAGAAATCACCCATTTTGTGTTGGAGAAATCAACAGGTCGGAGTCGGAGGCGTAAAAAACAAAATCGCTCGAAATTAAAAACCCCTCTCACCGAAGGATGTATCTTTCCATTTTATTTTTCCTTCTCCTTTGGGCTCAAGCCCTGGCTTTGAAAAACTTGAATTATTCCGTTAACGAAGAGCAAGGACCGGGAACGGTTATAGGCAACATCGCTAAAGATGCTAAACTCGGTCTCGGGCAAGGAGGACAAGGGAAAAAATCAAACTTCAGAGTTCTGGAGAATTCAGCACCGCATCTCATCGATGTGGACCCGGAGAGCGGGCTGCTCTATACCAAGCAACGCATCGACAGGGAAACACTGTGTCGGCGGAACCCCAAATGTCAGCTCTCCATGGAGGTATTTGCTAACGACAAAGAGATCTGCATGATTAAGGTAGATATAGTCGACATCAATGACAACTCGCCCACGTTCCCTTCTGATCAGATTGATATTGACATTTCTGAGAACGCAGCCCCGGGCACCCGCTTCCCGCTTACTAGCGCTCATGACCCGGACGCTGGGGAGAACGGGCTAAAAACCTACCAGATCACACGAGACGACTACAATCTGTTTTCTTTGGATGTAAAATCCCGCGGGGACGGAACTAAATTTCCCGAGTTAGTTATTCAACGGCCGTTAGACCGGGAGGAACGTAACCATCACACCCTCATCCTAACCGCTACGGACGGCGGGGAGTATCCCAGATCAGGAACCATGCAGATTAATGTGAAAGTTATTGACTCTAACGATAACAGCCCTGTGTTTGAACAGCCCTCTTATGTTGTAGAAATCCCAGAAAACTCCCCACCTGGGAAAGTAGTGATAGATTTAAACGCCACAGACCCAGACGAGGGTTCCAATGGTCAGGTGGTTTATTCATTCAGCGGTTACGCCCCGGATAGAATCAGAGAACTCTTCTCCATAGATTCTAGAACGGGAGTCATAAAAATCCAAGGAGAGATTGACTACGAGGAGAACCCTATTATAGAAATAGATGTTCAGGCTAAGGATTTAGGCCCTAACCCCATCCCAGGCCACTGTAAAGTAACTGTGAATGTGATTGACAGGAATGACAACTGGCCCTCCATAGGGTTTGTGTCTGTGAGGCAGGGGGCCATTAGCGAGGCAGCCCCACCAGGCACGGTCATCGCCCTGGTCAGAGTCACGGATAAAGACTCTGGGAGGAACGGGAAGCTCCAGTGTCGAGTCTTGGGGAACGTTCCGTTTAAACTAGAGGAGAACTACGACAACTTCTACACCGTGGTGACGGACAGGCCTCTGGACAGAGAACAGCAGGACGAGTACAACGTCACCATCGTCGCCAAGGACAACGGCACGCCGCCCCTTAACTCCACCAAGTCGTTCGCGGTGAAGATTCTAGACGAGAACGATAATGTTCCGCGTTTCACCAAAGCTGTGTATCTGCTCCAGGTGCCGGAGAACAACATCCCCGGGGAGTATCTGGGTTCCGTCCTCGCTCTAGACCCGGACCTGGGCCAGAACGGAACCGTGTTCTACTCCATCCTCAACTCCAACGTGAGCGGAGGAGATGTCAACACCTTCGTGAACGTGAACGCGGCCAACGGGGCGATCTACGCCGTGAGGTCATTCAACTACGAACAAATCAAATTCTTTGATTTTAAGGTCTTGGCGAAGGATGCTGGGTCTCCTCACCTGGAGAGCAACACCACGGTCAGGGTCAGCGTCTTAGACGTTAACGACAATATCCCCGTCATCGTTCTCCCGCTGCTCCTGAACGACACGGCGGAGATCCACGTGCCACGGAACGTCGGCGTGGGTTACGTCGTCACCACGGTGAGGGCGGTCGACAACGATTACGGCGAGAGCGGGCGGTTGACCTACGAGATCTCCGACGGTAACGAGGAGCATCTGTTCGAGATGGACCCGGTGACGGGCGAGGTACGGACCGCCCACCCCTTCTGGGAGGACGTCAGCCCCATGGTGGAGCTGATCATCAGGGTGATGGACCACGGGAAGCCCACCCTCACCACCGCCGCACGCCTCATCGTCAAGGCCTACAGCGGACCGCTGCCGGGCGGCGAGCCCCACATCAACGAAGAGCATCACAACTGGGACACCTCGCTGCCTCTCATCGTCACCTTATCCATCATCTCTATGATGCTGCTGGCTGCCATGGTAACCATCGCCGTGAAGTGCAAACGGGAGAACAAGGAGATCAGGACGTACAACTGCCGCATCGCGGAGTACTCTCACCCGCAGCTGGGCAAAGGCAAGAAGAAGAAGATCAACAAGAATGACATCATGCTAGTTCAGAGCGAGGTGGAGGAACGGGACGCCATGAACGTCATGAACGTGGTGAGCTCCCCGTCGCTCGCCACCTCCCCCATGTATTTCGATTACCAGACGCGGCTGCCGCTGAGCTCGCCCAGGTCGGAGGTCATGTACCTCAAGCCCACGGCCAACAACCTGTCGGTGCCCCAGGGACAGGGCCACGGCGTCGGCTGTCACACGTCCTTCACTGGCCCGGTGACTAACACCACAGATACCCCCAGTAGCAGGATGTCCATTATACAGGTAGGAACAAGAAACCATTCAACTAGGTTTTTATTGATTTATGTGAACCTTTGTTTGTTTAGGTGACCAGGGAGAAGGAGAAGTCACGTTAAGATTCAAATTCCCTTGTTGTTGGAATGGAAATTTGTGTTTGGCTTTACATGTGTCTGACATAGCAAACAGACAGAAAGCAGGACAGCATTCGATATATATATACGACAGCATTGTGATTATCCACCATATTCCTTCCTCCTACCCCTCATCCATCTCCTCTTGCTTCAGATCTTTTCCCTCTCTACTTAATGGACTGATGTACTGGAGTGTAGGTATAGTGTAACACGAGAGAGATAGAGATGGAAATATGGAAAGAGAGAGAGAGAGATAGAGATGGAAATATGGAAAGAGAGAGGGAGAGGGAGAGGGAGGGAGAGAGGGAGAGTTGTAGATATGGAAAGAGAGAGGGAGAGTTGTAGATATGGAAAGAGAGGGAGAGAGAGAGTTGGAGATATGGAAAGAGAGGGAGAGAGAGAGATTTGGAGATATGGAAAGAGAGAGGGAGAGTTGTAGACATGGAAAGAGAGAGAGAGAGAGAGAGAGAGAGAGAGAGAGTTGGAGAGTTGGAGATATGGAAAGAGAGAGGGACAGAGTGAGAGAGAAAGAGAGAGAGAGAGTTGGGGTGCATGGCGACAGGCAGGTCATGCTGCACATCGTGGAGAGGGACAGAGAGAGGGACAGAGAGAGGGACAGAGACAGAGAGAGAGAGGAGCCGGTGACATCATGACAAATCGATTCCGTGTAATATTTAGGAAGATGTATCATGTGTTGAAATCCAGACCTCTTCAACCAGACGTCACCCCACGGCCGTTTTATTACAGAATTACACTTTAATGCATCTCTCTGTGACGGTGTGATTTTGTTGTTTTGTTGTTGTGTTGTTGTTGTTTAGACAATATCGCGATGTTATTTCTTTTGCACTGGTTGGCTGTGTCTTGTACCAAAAACTCCAGTATTTTTCCTTCATAGCTTGTTCTCTATCTTCTTTTTTTAACGAGGGAGACCATTTGTTTCCTCGTCCTCTCTCTTGTCCCTCGGCAGCAGACATAATGTTGAGCAATATGTTTGGAACATCAAATCGCAAATATTTTTAAAAAATCACAGTTTCGAAATTTGAATACATGTAGAATAGTGAGAATTGCAATACGTATGGCATCAACACACAGTACGTATGGCATCAACACACAGTACGTATGGCATCAACACACAGTACGTATGGCATCAACACACAGTACGTATGGCATCAACACACAGTACGTATGGCATCAACACACAGTACAGTACGTATGGCATCAACACCCAATACAATATGTATGGCATCAACACCCAATACAATACATATGGCATCAACACCCAATACAATATGTATGGCATCAACACCCAATACAATACGTATGGCATCAACACACAGTACGTATGGCATCAACACACAGTACGTATGGCATCAACACACAGTACGTATGGCATCAACACACAGTACGTATGGCATCAACACACAGTACGTATGGCATCAACACACAGTACGTATGGCATCAACACACAGTACGTATGGCATCAACACAGTACGTATGGCATCAACACACAGTACGTATGGCATCAACACACAGTACGTATGGCATCAACACACAGTACAATACGTATGGCATCAACACCCAATACAATACGTATGGCATCAACACCCAATACAATACGTATGGCATCAACACCCAATACAATATGTATGGCATCAACACCCAATACAATATGTATGGCATCAACACCCAATACAATACGTATGGCATCAACACCCAATACAATATGTATGGCATCAACACCCAATACAATACGTATGGCATCAACACCCAATACAATACATATGGCATCAACACCCAATACAATACATATGGCATCGACACCCAATACAATGTGTATGGCATCAACACCCAATACAATACGTATGGCATCAACACCCAATACAATATGTATGGCATCAACACCCAATACAATACGTATGGCATCAACACCCAATACAATATGTATGGCATCAACACCCAATACAATACGTATGGCATCAACACCCAATACAATACATATGGCATCAACACCCAATACAATACATATGGCATCGACACCCAATACAATGTGTATGGCATCAACACCCAATACAATACATATGGCATCAACACACAATACAATACATATGGCATCAACACACAATACAATACATATGGCATCGACACACAATACAATACATATGGCATCGACACCCAATACAATACATATGGCATCAACACCCAATACAATACATATGGCATCAACACACAATACAATACATATGGCATCAACACACAATACAATACATATGGCATCGACACACAATACAGTACGTATGGCATCGACACACAATACAGTACGTATGGCATCAACACCCAATACAATACATATGGCATCAACACCCAATACAATACATATGGCATCAACACACAATACAATACATATGGCATCAACACACAATACAATACATATGGCATCAACACACAATACAATACATATGGCATCAACACACAATACAATACATATGGCATCGACACACAATACAGTACGTATGGCATCGACACACAATACAGTACGTATGGCATCAACACCCAATACAATACATATGGCATCAACACCCAATACAATACATATGGCATCAACACACAATACAATACATATGGCATCGACACACAATACAATACATATGGCATCAACACCCAATACAATACATATGGCATCAACACCCAATACAATACATATGGCATGGACACACAGTACGTATGGCATAGACACACAGTACATATGGCATGCACACACAGTACGTATGGCATGGACACACAGGTGTGGTGTTGATATTGTGTTGTGAGGTCCCTGGTAATTCCCAGCCCTAAACATCTCTGTGGGAGGAAAGACAAACGGCTAGTATGTGATGGAAGTTATTATTGAGAGGGAATGTTTTAACCATGACAACATACCAGAGGTTCTCAACAACATACTGGTTATGAACCTGTTGACTGAGGGCCTACTCTATAGATACTCTATAGATACTCTATAGATACTCTATAGATACTTCATGTATTTTTTTTACATCACAAATCATGCTCCAATACTTATGGTTAAAATGTCCTGGTGCAAAAATAATGTTCTCTAAAACAGCCTGTTTTTACCTGTAATGAAAGGGCTCAACATTTTACTAGGAAAGTCAATGAATCAGTTAAGAACAAATTATTATTTACAAGGATGGCCTGGGAACAGTGGGTTTAACTGCCTTGTTCAGGGGCAGAATGACAGATTTTTACCTTGTCAGCTCGGGGATTTGATCTAGCAAACTTTCGGTTACTGGCCCAACGCTCTAACCACTAGGCTACCTGCCTCCTCTACACTCTAACCACTAGGCTACCTGCCTCCTCTACACTCTAACCACTAGGCTACCTGCCTCCTCTACACTCTAACCACTAGGCTACCTGCCTCCTCTACACTCTAACCACTAGGCTACCTGCCTCCTCTACACTCTAACCACTAGGCTACCTGCCTCCTCTACACTCTAACCACTAGGCTACCTGCCTCCTCTACACTCTAACCACTAGGCTACCTGCCAACATCAGGTCTATATTCTAACTTCCAGGGTTTTTAATGCATCGTGCTTGTTTTTGCCACATCCAGAGTGTGGTTATGGGTGGAGAACGGAGCACTTCTTTTCAGATATACATGAGTGTTCCATATTACCCATAGTGTTCAATATTACCCATAGTGTTCCATATTACCCATAGTGTTCAATATTACCCATAGTGTTCAATATTACCCATAGTGTTCAATATTACCCATAGTGTTCCATATTACCCATAGTGTTCCATATTACCCATAGTGTTCAATATTACCCATAGTGTTCCATATTACCCATAGTGTTCCATATTACCCATAGTGTTCCATATTACCCATAGTGTTCCATATTACCCATAGTGTTCCATATTACCCATAGTGTTCCATCTTACCCATAGTGTTCCATATTACCCATAGTGTTCCATATTAATAACTGTTCTATCTGGGTTCTATCTGATATATTATTGGGTTCTAATTGATATATTATTGGGTTCTAATAGATATATTATTGGGTTCTAATTGATATATTATTGGGTTCTATCTGATATATTATTGGGTTCTAATTGATATATTATTGGGTTCTATCTGATATATTATTGGGTTCTATCTGATATATTATTGGGTTCTAATTGATATATTATTGGGTTCTATCTGATATATTATTGGGTTCTATCTGATATATTATTGGGTTCTAATTTATATATT
Organism: Oncorhynchus kisutch; assembly: GCF_002021735.2. Classification (NCBI taxonomy): domain Eukaryota; kingdom Metazoa; phylum Chordata; class Actinopteri; order Salmoniformes; family Salmonidae; genus Oncorhynchus; species Oncorhynchus kisutch. The sequence continues at coordinate 9,685 of NW_022262618.1, read as the reverse complement.
ATTGGGTTCTATCTGATAGATTATTGGGTTCTATCTGATATATTATTGGGTTCTATCTGATATATTATTGGGTTCTAACTGATATATTATTGGGTTCTAATATATATATTATTGGGTTCTAATTGATATATTATTGGGTTCTAATTGATATATTATTGGGTTCTAATTGATATATTATTGGGTTCTAATTGATATATTATTGGGTTCTCTGATAGGTTATTGGGTTCTAATAGATCTATTATTGGGTTCTAATTAATAGATTATTGGGTTCTAATGTACATATTATTGGGTTCTATCTGATATATTATTGGGTTCTAATTGATAGATTATTGGGTTCTAACTAATAGATTATTGGGTTCTAACAGATAGATTATTGGGTTCTATCTGATAGATTATTGGGTTCTAATTTATGTTATTGGGTTCTAACTGATATATTGTTGGGTTCTAATTGATATATTATTGGGTTCTATTTGATAGATAATTAGGTTTTAACTAATATATTATTGGGTTCTAACTGATATATTATTGTGTTCTAACAGATAGATTAATGGGTTCTATTGGAAATATTATTGGGTTCTATCTGAAATATTATTGGGTTCTATCTGATAGATTATTGGGTTCTAACTGATATATTATTGGGTTCTATCTGATATATTATTGGGTTCTAACTGATATATTATTGGGTTCTAACTGATATATTATTGGGTTCTATCTGGTATATTATTGGGTTCTAACTGATATATCATTGATTTGTAACTGTATAAACCCACTGTATGTCAACTAACCCCTCCCTGAGAAGACTTGGAAGTCCATCAGCTTAGTCTTTATCCATGTGTAATCTGCAGGGTCTCATAGTTCTACCTGTTGTACTACGACAGTGTCTTAATCAGGACTTTAACCTCGTCTGACATGTCTTTAAACAGGCTTAGTGCCACAGACAGAGAGAGACACACTGGAGGGATGAGGCAGTTGTCGGGGGGGGAGGGGGGGGCTAAGCCAAATCACCCCCTCAGTCCTCACAAAGAGGGTTTAACTGGGAACAGAGAAGAGCAGAGATTTCCAGGAAAATACACAGCAGTAGTATCTGTAGTCTGTAGCATGTGGCTAGCTGGGGGCTCACAGCAGTAGTATCTGTAGCTTGTAGCATGTGGCTAGCTGGGGGCTCACAGCAGGTGTATCTGTAGTCTGTAGCATGTGGCTAGCTGGGGGCTCACAGCAGTAGTATCTGTAGTCTGTAGCATGTGGCTAGCTGGGGGCTCACAGCAGTAGTATCTGTAGTCTGTAGCATGTGGCTAGCTGGGGGCTCACAGCAGTAGTATCTGTAGTCTGTAGCATGTGGCTAGCTGGGGGCTCACAGCAGTAGTATCTGTAGTCTGTAGCATGTGGCTAGCTGGGGGCTCACAGCAGTAGTATCTGTCGCATGTAGCATGTGGCTAGCTGGGGGCTCACAGCAGTAGTATCTGTAGCATGTGGCTAGCTGGTGTCTCAGTGTCAATGACTTAGGTCATTTCTGGAGTTTCTAACCAACGTTAATTTCTATTCTGGTGGACTGACTGAGGTCGGATCATTGTGATGGTTGGTGAGGTGTTCCCATGCAGAGCCACCGCTGCCTGTTGTTAGCCCCTCTCAGGATATCCGACATGGCCTCTATTGTGAGGCAGCTGCAGGTCAAAGGTGACTCAGAAACCGTTGGTGCTTTCTAAAGGGGGAGGGGTTTCGAGAGAGAGAGAGAGAGAGAGAGAGAGAGAGAGAGAGAGAGAGAGAGAGAGAGAGAGAGAGAGAGAGAGAGAGAGAGAGAGAGAGAGAAACATGCCAAAGCAAGTGAGGTAGATAATATACAAAAGTGAAATAAACAATTAAACAGTAAACATTACACATACAGAAGTTTCAAAACAGTAAAGACATTACAAATGTCACATTATGTATAAATACAGTGTTGTAACAATGTACAAATGGTTCAAGTACAAAAGGAAAATAAATGAACATAAATATAGGTTGTATTTACAATGGTGTTTGTTCTTCACTGGTTGCCCTTTTCTTGTGGCAACAGGTCACAAATCTTGCTGCTGTGATGTCACACTGTGGTATTTCACCCAGTAGATATGGGAGTTTATTGGGTTGGTTTTCAAATTCTCTCTCTCTCTCTCTCTCTCTCTCTCTCTCTCTCTCTCTCTCTCTCTCTCTCTCTCTCTCTGTCTCTATCTCTGTCTCTCTCTCTCTCTCTCTCTCTCTCTGTGTGTCTGTGTGTCTGTGTGTGTGGACAGTAACCTGAAGCTAGTCAGAGCAGAGTGGTGTGGTAGAAACATCAGGAAACAAAGACAGAATCCCTCCTCTATTGATCCAGAGCCACTCTGCCTGTCTGTCACTACAGCCTGGTGAGGAGGAGGAGGTGGGGAGGGAGGAGGAGGAGGTGGGGAGGGAGGAGGAGGAGGAGGTGGGGAGGGAGGAGGAGGTGGGGAGGGAGGAGGAGGTGGGGAGGGAGGAGGAGGAGGTGGGGAGGGAGGAGGAGGAGGTGGGGAGGGAGGAGGAGGTGGGGAGGGAGGAGGAGGAGGTGGGGAGGGAGGAGGAGGTGGGGAGGGAGGAGGAGGTGTCCCTCCTTGACCGAGCGTGCTGCCCCTACAGCTCTACAGGATACAAGACCCAGTCAGTACTAACTCAACCCTCCACAGTACTACAAGACCCAGTCGGTACTAACTCAACCCTCCACAGTACTACAGCTCTACAGGATACCAGACCCAGTCAGTACTACCTCAACCCTCCACAGTACTACAGCTCTACAGGATACAAGACCCAGTCAGTACTACCTCAACCCTCCACAGTACTACAGCTCTACAGAATACAAGACCCAGTCAGTACTACCTCAACCTTCCACAGTACTACAGCTCTACAGGATACAAGACCCAGTCAGTACTAACTCAGCCCTCCACAGTACTACAAGACCCAGTCAGTACTAACTCAACCCTCCACAGTACTACAAGACCCAGTCAGTACTACCTCAACCCTCCACAGTACTACAAGACCCAGTCAGTACTACCTCAACCCTCCACAGTACTACAAGACCCAGTCAGTACTAACTCAACCCTCCACAGTACTACAAGACCCAGTCAGTACTAACTCAACCCTCCACAGTACTACAGCTCTACAGGATACCAGACCCAGTCAGTACTACCTCAACCCTCCACAGTACTACAAGACCCAGTCAGTACTACCTCAACCCTCCACAGTACTACAAATCTACAGGATACCAGACCCAGTCAGTACTACCTCAACCCTCCACAGTACTACAGCTCTACAGGATACCAGACCCAGTCAGTACTACCTCAACCCTCCACAGTACTACAAGACCCAGTCAGTACTACCTCAACCCTCCACAGTACTACAAGACCCAGTCAGTACTAACTCAACCCTCCACAGTACTACAAGACCCAGTCAGTACTAACTCAACCCTCCACAGTACTACAAGACCCAGTCAGTACTACCTCAACCCTCCACAGTACTACAAGACCCAGTCAGTACTAACTCAACCCTCCACAGTACTACAAGACCCAGTCAGTACTAACTCAACCCTCCACAGTACTACAGCTCTACAGGATACCAGACCCAGTCAGTACTACCTCAACCCTCCACAGTACTACAAGACCCAGTCAGTACTACCTCAACCCTCCACAGTACTACAAATCTACAGGATACCAGACCCAGTCAGTACTACCTCAACCCTCCACAGTACTACAGCTCTACAGGATACCAGACCCAGTCAGTACTACCTCAACCCTCCACAGTACTACAAGACCCAGTCAGTACTACCTCAACCCTCCACAGTACTACAAGACCCAGTCAGTACTAACTCAACCCTCCACAGTACTACAAGACCCAGTCAGTACTAACTCAACCCTCCACAGTACTACAGCTCTACAGGATACCAGACCCAGTCAGTACTACCTCAACCCTCCACAGTACTACAGCTCTACAGGATACCAGACCCAGTCAGTACTACCTCAACCCTCCACAGTACTACAAGACCCCGTCAGTACTATCTCAACCCTCCACAGTACTACAGCTCTACAGGATACCAGACCCAGTCAGTACTACCTCAACCCTCCACAGTACTACAGCTCTACAGGATACCAGACCCAGTCAGTACTACCTCAACCCTCCACAGTACTACAGCTCTACAGGATACCAGACCCAGTCAGTACTACCTCAACCCTCCACAGTACTACAAGACCCCGTCAGTACTATCTCAACCCTCCACAGTACTACAGCTCTACAGGATACCAGACCCCGTCAGTACTAACTCAACCCTCCACAGTACTACAAATTCCAGTCAGTACTACCTCAACCCTCCACAGTACTACAGATCTACAGGATACCAGACCCAGTCAGTACTAACTCAACCCTCCACAGTACTACAAGACCCAGTCAGTACTAACTCAACCCTCCACAGTACTACAGCTCTACAGGATACCAGACCCAGTCAGTACTACCTCAACCCTCCACAGTACTACAACTCCACACGACTACAAGACCCAGTCAGTACTACCTCAACCCTCCACAGTACTACAGCTCTACAGGATACCAGACCCAGTCAGTACTACCTCAACCCTCCACAGTACTACAGCTCTACAGGATACCAGACCCAGTCAGTACTACCTCAACCCTCCACAGTACTACAGCTCTACAGGATACCAGACCCAGTCAGTACTACCTCAACCCTCCACAGTACTACAGCTCTACAGGATACAAGACCCAGTCAGTACTAACTCAACCCTCCACAGTACTACAAGACCCAGTCAGTACTAACTCAACCCTCCACAGTACTACAGCTCTACAGGATACCAGACCCAGTCAGTACTACCTCAACCCTCCACAGTACTACAGCTCTACAGGATACCAGACCCAGTCAGTACTACCTCAACCCTCCACAGTACTACAGCTCTACAGGATACCAGACCCAGTCAGTACTACCTCAACCCTCCACAGTACTACAGCTCTACAGGATACCAGACCCAGTCAGTACTACCTCAACCCTCCACAGTACTACAAGACCCAGTCAGTACTACCTCAACCCTCCACAGTACTACAGCTCTACAGGATACCAGACCCAGTCAGTACTACCTCAACCCTCCACAGTACTACAGCTCTACAGGATACCAGACCCAGTCAGTACTACCTCAACCCTCCACAGTACTACAAGACCCAGTCAGTACTACCTCAACCCTCCACAGTACTACAAGACCCAGTCAGTACTACCTCAACCCTCCACAGTACTACAGCTCTACAGGATACCAGACCCAGTCAGTACTACCTCAACCCTCCACAGTACTACAAGACCCAGTCAGTACTACCTCAACCCTCCACAGTACTACAGCTCTACAGGATACCAGACCCCGTCAGTCGAGTGCAATAAAAAGCCCCAAAAAGCCCCTAATTTCATTAGTGTGGGACAGGAGAAATCCCATGCTTGAATGTGGATGATGGAGCAGGGTAATGATGACTAATTCATCTTAAGGCATTGAAGGGTATTACTTAGTGTGTAATCAAGGTTAAAGCCAATCCGGTATGGTGTTCCTTCCTCAAAGCCTAGAGACAGGATTTGGTCATTCAAAGTACAGCACTGAGGCAGTTGAGCCTTGGCTGTCTCTGCAGCGATTGTGAGGATTTTCTACCCAGGTTGCACTGGGGGCCTAATGGAGGTAGCGTGTGGCCAGGATATCGGCTCACGGTTGGCGGGAGGCGGAGGAGGAGGAGGAGGAAGAGGAGGAGGTAGAAGAGGAGGAGGAGGAAGAGGAGGAGGTAGAATAGGAGGAAGAGGAAGAGGAGGAGGTAGAAGAGGAGGAAGAGGAAGCAGCGAAAGGCTTAGAGCACTAACTGGATTATTTAATGTTTGCATTCTAAATGGTACCCTATTCCCTACATAGTGCACTACTTTAGACTAGAGCCCTATAGAACCCTATTCCCTACATAGTGCACTACTTTAGACTAGAGCCCTATAGAACCCTATTCCCTACATAGTGCACTACTTTAGACAAGAGCCCTATATAACCCTATTCCCTATATAGTGCACTACTTTAGACCAGAGCCCTATTCTCTACATAGTGCACTACTTTAGACCAGAGCCCTATTCCCTACATAGTGCACTACTTTAGACCAGAGCCCTATTCCCTATATAGTGCACTACTTTAGACCAGAGCCCTATTCCCTACATAGTGCACTACTTTAGACCAGAGCCCTATTCCCTACATAGTGCACTACTTTAGACCAGAGCCCTATTCCCTACATAGTGCACTACTTTAGACCAGAGCCCTATTCCCTACATAGTGCACTACTTTAGACCAGAGCCCTATTCCCTATATAGTGCACTACTTTAGACCAGAGCCCTATTCCCTATATAGTGCACTACTTTAGACCAGAGCCCTATTCCCTATATAGTGCACTACTTTAGACCAGAGCCCTATATAACCCTATTCCCTATATAGTGCACTACTTTAGACCAGAGCCCTATTCTCTACATAGTGCACTACTTTAGACCAGAGCCCTATTCCCTACATAGTGCACTACTTTAGACCAGAGCCCTATTCCCTACATGGTGCACTACTTTAGACCAGAGCCCTATTCCCTATATAGTGCACTACTTTAGACCAGAGCCCTATTCCCTACATAGTGCACTACTTTAGACCAGAGCCCTATTCCCTACATGCTATCTGTCTTGCTGAGAAGCTGCTGTGCAGGAATAAACAGCCAACCCCAATACAGTGGCAGGGTTGAAGTGGTTGAAGACTCAGACTGGGCTGATGGCTGTAATGGCTATAAAATCAGCCTGTAGGTGGCGACAGTCTGCCATAACGTGGAGCAGCACCTCATCAGAGGGGAGAGAAGAGGCTCCGTCATCAAGATGTCAGACCACACTGTTCAACTGACAGTGAAACAACAGGAGTTTCCGTTTGATTATAAACCATGTGACTAATGATGAGGGCCGTCCAGATGGTTGTGGTGTGAATCAGGTCCATTCTGATCAGACAGGGAAAGAGGGAGATTCCAGGCGTGTGATTTAGGCCCAGACCTCTCTCTCTCTCTCCCTCTCTCTCTCTCTCTCTCTCTCTCTCTCTCTCTCTGTCTCTGTCTCTCTCTCTCTCTCTCTCTCTCTCTCTCTCTGTCTCTCTCTCTTCTCTCTCTCTCTCTCTCTCTCTCTCTCTCGCTCTCTCTCTCTCTCTCTCTCTCTCTCTCTCTCTCTGCCTCTCTCTGTCTCTCTCTCTCACTCTCTCTCTGCCTCTTCTGTCTCTCTCTGTCTCTCTCTGTCTCTCTCTGTCTCTCTCTCTCTCTCTCTGTCTCTCTCTCTCTCTCTCTCACTCTCTCTCTCTCACTCTCTCTCTGCCTCTCTGTCTCTCTCTCTCTCTCTCTGTCTCTCTCTCTCTGTCTCTCTGTCTCTCTCTCTCTGTCTCTCTGTCTCTCTCTCTCTGTCAATTCAATTCAAGGGCTTTATTGGCATGGGAAACATGTGTTAACATTGCCAAAGCAAGTGAGGTAGACAACATACAAAGTGAATATATAAAGTGCAAAACAACAAAATGAACAGTAAACATTACACATACAGAAGTTTCAAAACAGTAAAGACATTACAAATGTCATATTATATATATATACAGTGTTCTAACAATGTACAAATGGCTAAAGGACACAAGATAAAATAAATAAGCATAAATATGGGTTTGTATTTACAATGGTGTTTGTTCTTCACTGGTTGCCCTTTTCTCGTGGCAACAGGTCACAATCTTGCTGCTGTGATGGCACACTGTGGAATTTCACCCAGTAGATATGGGAGTTTTTCAAAATTGGATTTGTTTTCGAATTCTTGTGGATCTGTGTAATCTGAGGGAAATATGTCTCTCTAATATGGTCATACATTGGGCAGGAGGTTAGGAAGTGCAGCTCAGTTTCCACCTCATTTTGTGGGCAGTGAGCACATAGCCTGTCTTCTCTGAGAGCCAAGTCTGCCTACGGCGGCCTTTCTCAATAGCAAGGCTATGCTCACTGAGTCTGTACATAGTCAAGGCTTTCCTTAATTTTGGGTCAGTCACAGTGGTCAGGTATTCTGCCGCTGTGTACTCTCTGTGTAGGGCCAAATAGCATTCTAGTTTGCTCTGTTTTTTTGTTAATTCTTTCCAATGTGTTAAGTAGTTATCTTTTTGTTTTCTCATGATTTGGTTGGGTCTAATTGTGCTGCTGTCCTGGGGCTCTGTAGTGGGTGTTTGTGTTTGTGAACAGAGCCCCAGGACCAGCTTGCTTAGGGGACTCTTCTCCAGGTTCATCTCTCTGTAGGTGATGGCTTTGTTATGGAAGGTTTGTGAATCGCTTCCTTTTAGGTGGTTGTAGAATTTAACAGCTCTTTTCTGGATTTTGATAATTAGTGGGTATCGGCCTAATTCTGCTCTGCATGCATTATTTGGTGTTCTACGTTGTACACGGAGGATATTTTTGCAGAATTCTGCGTGCAGAGTCTCAATTTGGTGTTTGTCCCATTTTGTGAAGTCTTGGTTGGTGAGCGGACCCCAGACCTCACAACCATAAAGGGCAATGGGCTCTATGACTGATTCAAGTATTTTTAGCCAGATCCTAATTGGTATGTTGAAATTTATGTTTCTTTTGATGGCATAGAATGCCCTTCTTGCCTTGTCTCTCAGATCGTTCACAGCTTTGTGGAAGTTACCTGTGGTGCTGATGTTTAGGCCAAGGTATGTATAGTTTTTTGTGTGCTCTAGGGCAACAGTGTCTAGATGGAATTTGTATTTGTGGTCCTGGTGACTGGACCTTTTTTGGAACACCATTATTTTGGTCTTACTGAGATTTACTGTCAGGGCCCAGGTCTGACAGAATCTGTGCATAAGATCTAGGTGCTGCTGTAGGCCCTCCTTGGTTGGTGACAGAAGCACCAGATCATCAGCAAACAGCAGACATTTGACTTCGGATTCTAGCAGGGGGAGGCCGGGTGCTGCAGACTTTTCTAGTGCCCTCGCCAATTCGTTGATATATATGTTGAAGAGGGTGGGGCTTAAGCTGCATCCCTGTCTAACCCCACGACCCTGTGTGAAGAAATGTGTGTGTTTTTTTGCCAATTTTAACCGCACACTTGTTGTTTGTGTACATGGATTTTATAATGTCGTATGTTTTACCCCCAACACCACTTCCATCAGTTTGTATAGCAGACCCTCATGCCAGATTGAGTCGAAGGCTTTTTTGAAATCAACAAAGCATGAGAAGACTTTGCCTTTGTTTGGTTTGTTTGATTGTCAATTAGGGTGTGCAGGGTGAATACATGGTCTGTTGTACGGTAATTTGGTAAAAAGCCCAATTTGACATTTGCTCAGTACATTGTTTTCATTGAGGAAATGTACGAGTCTGCTGTTAATAATAATGCAGAGGATTTTCCCAAGGTTACTGTTGACACATATTCACGGTAGTTATTGGGGTCAAATTTGTCTCCACTTTTGTGGATTGGGGGTGATCAGTCCATGGTTCCAAATATTGGGGGAAGATGCCAGAGCTAAGTATGATGTTAAAGAGTTTAGTATAGCCAATTGGAATTTGTTTGTCTGTATATTTGATCATTTCATTTAAGGATATCATCACACCACAGGCCTTTTTGGGTTGGAGGGTTTTTATTTTGTCCTGTAACTCTTTCAATTGTAAT
>NW_022262617.1:0-21792 GCF_002021735.2 Oncorhynchus kisutch | reverse complement strand
CCTAAATAGAGACAGTAGATCTAGCTGGTCTGTCATATATAATAGAGACAGTAGATCTAGCTGGTCTGTCATAATATAATAGAGACAGTAGATCTAGCTGGTCTGTCATAATATAATAGAGACAGTAGATCTAGCTGGTCTGTCATAATATAATAGAGACAGTAGATCTAGCTGGTCTGTCATATAATAGAGACAGTAGATCTAGCTGGTCTGTCATAATATAATAGAGACAGTAGATCTAGCTGGTCTGTCATAATATAATAGAGACAGTAGATCTAGCTGGTCTGTCATAATATAATAGAGACAGTAGATCTAGCTGGTCTGTCATAATATAATAGAGACAGTAGATCTAGCTGGTCTGTCATAATATAATAGAGACAGTAGATCTAGCTGGTCTGTCATAATATAATAGAGACAGTAGATCTAGCTGGTCTGTCATAATATAATAGAGACAGTAGATCTAGCTGGTCTGTCAATATAATAGAGACAGTAGATCTAGCTGGTCTGTCATAATATAATAGAGACAGTAGATCTAGCTGGTCTGTCATAATATAATAGAGACAGTAGATCTAGCTGGTCTGTCAATAAATAATAGAGACTATAGATCTAGCTGGTCTGTCATAATATAATAGAGACAGTAGATCTAGCTGGTCTGTCATAATATAATAGAGACAGTAGATCTAGCTGGTCTGTCATAATATAATAGAGACAGTAGATCTAGCTGGTCTGTCATAATATAATAGAGACAGTAGATCTAGCTGGTCTGTCATAATATAATAGAGACAGTAGATCTAGCTGGTCTGTCATAATATAATAGAGACAGTAGATCTAGCTGGTCTGTCATAATATAATAGAGACAGTAGATCTAGCTGGTCTGTCATAATATAATAGAGACAGTAGATCTAGCTGGTCTGTCATAATATAATAGAGACAGTAGATCTAGCTGGTCTGTCATAATATAATAGAGACAGTAGATCTAGCTGGTCTGTCATAATATAATAGAGACAGTAGATCTAGCTGGTCTGTCATAATATAATAGAGACAGTAGATCTAGCTGGTCTGTCATAATATAATAGAGACAGTAGATCTAGCTGGTCTGTCATAATATAATAGAGACAGTAGATCTAGCTGGTCTGTCATAATATAATAGAGACAGTAGATCTAGCTGGTCTGTCATAATATAATAGAGACAGTAGATCTAGCTGGTCTGTCATAATATAATAGAGACAGTAGATCTAGCTGGTCTGTCATAATATAATAGAGACAGTAGATCTAGCTGGTCTGTCATAATATAATAGAGACAGTAGATCTAGCTGGTCTGTCATAATATAATAGAGACAGTAGATCTAGCTGGTCTGTCATAATATAATAGAGACAGTAGATCTAGCTGGTCTGTCATAATATAATAGAGACAGTAGATCTAGCTGGTCTGTCATAATATAATAGAGACAGTAGATCTAGCTGGTCTGTCATAATATAATAGAGACAGTAGATCTAGCTGGTCTGTCATAATATAATAGAGACAGTAGATCTAGCTGGTCTGTCATAATATAATAGAGACAGTAGATCTAGCTGGTCTGTCATAATATAATAGAGACAGTAGATCTAGCTGGTCTGTCATAATATAATAGAGACAGTAGATCTAGCTGGTCTGTCATAATATAATAGAGACAGTAGATCTAGCTGGTCTGTCATAATATAATAGAGACAGTAGATCTAGCTGGTCTGTCATAATATAATAGAGACAGTAGATCTAGCTGGTCTGTCATAATATAATAGAGACAGTAGATCTAGCTGGTCTGTCATAATATAATAGAGACAGTAGATCTAGCTGGTCTGTCATAATATAATAGAGACAGTAGATCTAGCTGGTCTGTCATAATATAATAGAGACAGTAGATCTAGCTGGTCTGTCATAATATAATAGAGACAGTAGATCTAGCTGGTCTGTCATAATATAATAGAGACAGTAGATCTAGCTGGTCTGTCATAATATAATAGAGACAGTAGATCTAGCTGGTCTGTCATAATATAATAGAGACAGTAGATCTAGCTGGTCTGTCATAATATAATAGAGACAGTAGATCTAGCTGGTCTGTCATAATATAATAGAGACAGTAGATCTAGCTGGTCTGTCATAATATAATAGAGACAGTAGATCTAGCTGGTCTGTCATAATATAATAGAGACAGTAGATCTAGCTGGTCTGTCATAATATAATAGAGACAGTAGATCTAGCTGGTCTGTCATAATATAATAGAGACAGTAGATCTAGCTGGTCTGTCATAATATAATAGAGACAGTAGATCTAGCTGGTCTGTCATAATATAATAGAGACAGTAGATCTAGCTGGTCTGTCATAATATAATAGAGACAGTAGATCTAGCTGGTCTGTCATAATATAATAGAGACAGTAGATCTAGCTGGTCTGTCATAATATAATAGAGACAGTAGATCTAGCTGGTCTGTCATAATATAATAGAGACAGTAGATCTAGCTGGTCTGTCATAATATAATAGAGACAGTAGATCTAGCTGGTCTGTCATAATATAATAGAGACAGTAGATCTAGCTGGTCTGTCATAATATAATAGAGACAGTAGATCTAGCTGGTCTGTCATAATATAATAGAGACAGTAGATCTAGCTGGTCTGTCATAATATAATAGAGACAGTAGATCTAGCTGGTCTGTCATAATATAATAGAGACAGTAGATCTAGCTGGTCTGTCATAATATAATAGAGACAGTAGATCTAGCTGGTCTGTCATAATATAATAGAGACAGTAGATCTAGCTGGTCTGTCATAATATAATAGAGACAGTAGATCTAGCTGGTCTGTCATAATATAATAGAGACAGTAGATCTAGCTGGTCTGTCATAATATAATAGAGACAGTAGATCTAGCTGGTCTGTCATAATATAATAGAGACAGTAGATCTAGCTGGTCTGTCATAATATAATAGAGACAGTAGATCTAGCTGGTCTGTCATAATATAATAGAGACAGTAGATCTAGCTGGTCTGTCATAATATAATAGAGACAGTAGATCTAGCTGGTCTGTCATAATATAATAGAGACAGTAGATCTAGCTGGTCTGTCATAATATAATAGAGACAGTAGATCTAGCTGGTCTGTCATAATATAATAGAGACAGTAGATCTAGCTGGTCTGTCATAATATAATAGAGACAGTAGATCTAGCTGGTCTGTCATAATATAATAGAGACAGTAGATCTAGCTGGTCTGTCATAATATAATAGAGACAGTAGATCTAGCTGGTCTGTCATAATATAATAGAGACAGTAGATCTAGCTGGTCTGTCATAATATAATAGAGACAGTAGATCTAGCTGGTCTGTCATAATATAATAGAGACAGTAGATCTAGCTGGTCTGTCATAATATAATAGAGACAGTAGATCTAGCTGGTCTGTCATAATATAATAGAGACAGTAGATCTAGCTGGTCTGTCATAATATAATAGAGACAGTAGATCTAGCTGGTCTGTCATAATATAATAGAGACAGTAGATCTAGCTGGTCTGTCATAATATAATAGAGACAGTAGATCTAGCTGGTCTGTCATAATATAATAGAGACAGTAGATCTAGCTGGTCTGTCATAATATAATAGAGACAGTAGATCTAGCTGGTCTGTCATAATATAATAGAGACAGTAGATCTAGCTGGTCTGTCATAATATAATAGAGACAGTAGATCTAGCTGGTCTGTCATAATATAATAGAGACAGTAGATCTAGCTGGTCTGTCATAATATAATAGAGACAGTAGATCTAGCTGGTCTGTCATAATATAATAGAGACAGTAGATCTAGCTGGTCTGTCATAATATAATAGAGACAGTAGATCTAGCTGGTCTGTCATAATATAATAGAGACAGTAGATCTAGCTGGTCTGTCATAATATAATAGAGACAGTAGATCTAGCTGGTCTGTCATAATATAATAGAGACAGTAGATCTAGCTGGTCTGTCATAATATAATAGAGACAGTAGATCTAGCTGGTCTGTCATAATATAATAGAGACAGTAGATCTAGCTGGTCTGTCATAATATAATAGAGACAGTAGATCTAGCTGGTCTGTCATAATATAATAGAGACAGTAGATCTAGCTGGTCTGTCATAATATAATAGAGACAGTAGATCTAGCTGGTCTGTCATAATATAATAGAGACAGTAGATCTAGCTGGTCTGTCATAATATAATAGAGACAGTAGATCTAGCTGGTCTGTCATAATATAATAGAGACAGTAGATCTAGCTGGTCTGTCATAATATAATAGAGACAGTAGATCTAGCTGGTCTGTCATAATATAATAGAGACAGTAGATCTAGCTGGTCTGTCATAATATAATAGAGACAGTAGATCTAGCTGGTCTGTCATAATATAATAGAGACAGTAGATCTAGCTGGTCTGTCATAATATAATAGAGACAGTAGATCTAGCTGGTCTGTCATAATATAATAGAGACAGTAGATCTAGCTGGTCTGTCATAATATAATAGAGACAGTAGATCTAGCTGGTCTGTCATAATATAATAGAGACAGTAGATCTAGCTGGTCTGTCATAATATAATAGAGACAGTAGATCTAGCTGGTCTGTCATAATATAATAGAGACAGTAGATCTAGCTGGTCTGTCATAATATAATAGAGACAGTAGATCTAGCTGGTCTGTCATAATATAATAGAGACAGTAGATCTAGCTGGTCTGTCATAATATAATAGAGACAGTAGATCTAGCTGGTCTGTCATAATATAATAGAGACAGTAGATCTAGCTGGTCTGTCATAATATAATAGAGACAGTAGATCTAGCTGGTCTGTCATAATATAATAGAGACAGTAGATCTAGCTGGTCTGTCATAATATAATAGAGACAGTAGATCTAGCTGGTCTGTCATAATATAATAGAGACAGTAGATCTAGCTGGTCTGTCATAATATAATAGAGACAGTAGATCTAGCTGGTCTGTCATAATATAATAGAGACAGTAGATCTAGCTGGTCTGTCATAATATAATAGAGACAGTAGATCTAGCTGGTCTGTCATAATATAATAGAGACAGTAGATCTAGCTGGTCTGTCATAATATAATAGAGACAGTAGATCTAGCTGGTCTGTCATAATATAATAGAGACAGTAGATCTAGCTGGTCTGTCATAATATAATAGAGACAGTAGATCTAGCTGGTCTGTCATAATATAATAGAGACAGTAGATCTAGCTGGTCTGTCATAATATAATAGAGACAGTAGATCTAGCTGGTCTGTCATAATATAATAGAGACAGTAGATCTAGCTGGTCTGTCATAATATAATAGAGACAGTAGATCTAGCTGGTCTGTCATAATATAATAGAGACAGTAGATCTAGCTGGTCTGTCATAATATAATAGAGACAGTAGATCTAGCTGGTCTGTCATAATATAATAGAGACAGTAGATCTAGCTGGTCTGTCATAATATAATAGAGACAGTAGATCTAGCTGGTCTGTCATAATATAATAGAGACAGTAGATCTAGCTGGTCTGTCATAATATAATAGAGACAGTAGATCTAGCTGGTCTGTCATAATATAATAGAGACAGTAGATCTAGCTGGTCTGTCATAATATAATAGAGACAGTAGATCTAGCTGGTCTGTCATAATATAATAGAGACAGTAGATCTAGCTGGTCTGTCATAATATAATAGAGACAGTAGATCTAGCTGGTCTGTCATAATATAATAGAGACAGTAGATCTAGCTGGTCTGTCATAATATAATAGAGACAGTAGATCTAGCTGGTCTGTCATAATATAATAGAGACAGTAGATCTAGCTGGTCTGTCATAATATAATAGAGACAGTAGATCTAGCTGGTCTGTCATAATATAATAGAGACAGTAGATCTAGCTGGTCTGTCATAATATAATAGAGACAGTAGATCTAGCTGGTCTGTCATAATATAATAGAGACAGTAGATCTAGCTGGTCTGTCATAATATAATAGAGACAGTAGATCTAGCTGGTCTGTCATAATATAATAGAGACAGTAGATCTAGCTGGTCTGTCATAATATAATAGAGACAGTAGATCTAGCTGGTCTGTCATAATATAATAGAGACAGTAGATCTAGCTGGTCTGTCATAATATAATAGAGACAGTAGATCTAGCTGGTCTGTCATAATATAATAGAGACAGTAGATCTAGCTGGTCTGTCATAATATAATAGAGACAGTAGATCTAGCTGGTCTGTCATAATATAATAGAGACAGTAGATCTAGCTGGTCTGTCATAATATAATAGAGACAGTAGATCTAGCTGGTCTGTCATAATATAATAGAGACAGTAGATCTAGCTGGTCTGTCATAATATAATAGAGACAGTAGATCTAGCTGGTCTGTCATAATATAATAGAGACAGTAGATCTAGCTGGTCTGTCATAATATAATAGAGACAGTAGATCTAGCTGGTCTGTCATAATATAATAGAGACAGTAGATCTAGCTGGTCTGTCATAATATAATAGAGACAGTAGATCTAGCTGGTCTGTCATAATATAATAGAGACAGTAGATCTAGCTGGTCTGTCATAATATAATAGAGACAGTAGATCTAGCTGGTCTGTCATAATATAATAGAGACAGTAGATCTAGCTGGTCTGTCATAATATAATAGAGACAGTAGATCTAGCTGGTCTGTCATAATATAATAGAGACAGTAGATCTAGCTGGTCTGTCATAATATAATAGAGACAGTAGATCTAGCTGGTCTGTCATAATATAATAGAGACAGTAGATCTAGCTGGTCTGTCATAATATAATAGAGACAGTAGATCTAGCTGGTCTGTCATAATATAATAGAGACAGTAGATCTAGCTGGTCTGTCATAATATAATAGAGACAGTAGATCTAGCTGGTCTGTCATAATATAATAGAGACAGTAGATCTAGCTGGTCTGTCATAATATAATAGAGACAGTAGATCTAGCTGGTCTGTCATAATATAATAGAGACAGTAGATCTAGCTGGTCTGTCATAATATAATAGAGACAGTAGATCTAGCTGGTCTGTCATAATATAATAGAGACAGTAGATCTAGCTGGTCTGTCATAATATAATAGAGACAGTAGATCTAGCTGGTCTGTCATAATATAATAGAGACAGTAGATCTAGCTGGTCTGTCATAATATAATAGAGACAGTAGATCTAGCTGGTCTGTCATAATATAATAGAGACAGTAGATCTAGCTGGTCTGTCATAATATAATAGAGACAGTAGATCTAGCTGGTCTGTCATAATATAATAGAGACAGTAGATCTAGCTGGTCTGTCATAATATAATAGAGACAGTAGATCTAGCTGGTCTGTCATAATATAATAGAGACAGTAGATCTAGCTGGTCTGTCATAATATAATAGAGACAGTAGATCTAGCTGGTCTGTCATAATATAATAGAGACAGTAGATCTAGCTGGTCTGTCATAATATAATAGAGACAGTAGATCTAGCTGGTCTGTCATAATATAATAGAGACAGTAGATCTAGCTGGTCTGTCATAATATAATAGAGACAGTAGATCTAGCTGGTCTGTCATAATATAATAGAGACAGTAGATCTAGCTGGTCTGTCATAATATAATAGAGACAGTAGATCTAGCTGGTCTGTCATAATATAATAGAGACAGTAGATCTAGCTGGTCTGTCATAATATAATAGAGACAGTAGATCTAGCTGGTCTGTCATAATATAATAGAGACAGTAGATCTAGCTGGTCTGTCATAATATAATAGAGACAGTAGATCTAGCTGGTCTGTCATAATATAATAGAGACAGTAGATCTAGCTGGTCTGTCATAATATAATAGAGACAGTAGATCTAGCTGGTCTGTCATAATATAATAGAGACAGTAGATCTAGCTGGTCTGTCATAATATAATAGAGACAGTAGATCTAGCTGGTCTGTCATAATATAATAGAGACAGTAGATCTAGCTGGTCTGTCATAATATAATAGAGACAGTAGATCTAGCTGGTCTGTCATAATATAATAGAGACAGTAGATCTAGCTGGTCTGTCATAATATAATAGAGACAGTAGATCTAGCTGGTCTGTCATAATATAATAGAGACAGTAGATCTAGCTGGTCTGTCATAATATAATAGAGACAGTAGATCTAGCTGGTCTGTCATAATATAATAGAGACAGTAGATCTAGCTGGTCTGTCATAATATAATAGAGACAGTAGATCTAGCTGGTCTGTCATAATATAATAGAGACAGTAGATCTAGCTGGTCTGTCATAATATAATAGAGACAGTAGATCTAGCTGGTCTGTCATAATATAATAGAGACAGTAGATCTAGCTGGTCTGTCATAATATAATAGAGACAGTAGATCTAGCTGGTCTGTCATAATATAATAGAGACAGTAGATCTAGCTGGTCTGTCATAATATAATAGAGACAGTAGATCTAGCTGGTCTGTCATAATATAATAGAGACAGTAGATCTAGCTGGTCTGTCATAATATAATAGAGACAGTAGATCTAGCTGGTCTGTCATAATATAATAGAGACAGTAGATCTAGCTGGTCTGTCATAATATAATAGAGACAGTAGATCTAGCTGGTCTGTCATAATATAATAGAGACAGTAGATCTAGCTGGTCTGTCATAATATAATAGAGACAGTAGATCTAGCTGGTCTGTCATAATATAATAGAGACAGTAGATCTAGCTGGTCTGTCATAATATAATAGAGACAGTAGATCTAGCTGGTCTGTCATAATATAATAGAGACAGTAGATCTAGCTGGTCTGTCATAATATAATAGAGACAGTAGATCTAGCTGGTCTGTCATAATATAATAGAGACAGTAGATCTAGCTGGTCTGTCATAATATAATAGAGACAGTAGATCTAGCTGGTCTGTCATAATATAATAGAGACAGTAGATCTAGCTGGTCTGTCATAATATAATAGAGACAGTAGATCTAGCTGGTCTGTCATAATATAATAGAGACAGTAGATCTAGCTGGTCTGTCATAATATAATAGAGACAGTAGATCTAGCTGGTCTGTCATAATATAATAGAGACAGTAGATCTAGCTGGTCTGTCATAATATAATAGAGACAGTAGATCTAGCTGGTCTGTCATAATATAATAGAGACAGTAGATCTAGCTGGTCTGTCATAATATAATAGAGACAGTAGATCTAGCTGGTCTGTCATAATATAATAGAGACAGTAGATCTAGCTGGTCTGTCATAATATAATAGAGACAGTAGATCTAGCTGGTCTGTCATAATATAATAGAGACAGTAGATCTAGCTGGTCTGTCATAATATAATAGAGACAGTAGATCTAGCTGGTCTGTCATAATATAATAGAGACAGTAGATCTAGCTGGTCTGTCATAATATAATAGAGACAGTAGATCTAGCTGGTCTGTCATAATATAATAGAGACAGTAGATCTAGCTGGTCTGTCATAATATAATAGAGACAGTAGATCTAGCTGGTCTGTCATAATATAATAGAGACAGTAGATCTAGCTGGTCTGTCATAATATAATAGAGACAGTAGATCTAGCTGGTCTGTCATAATATAATAGAGACAGTAGATCTAGCTGGTCTGTCATAATATAATAGAGACAGTAGATCTAGCTGGTCTGTCATAATATAATAGAGACAGTAGATCTAGCTGGTCTGTCATAATATAATAGAGACAGTAGATCTAGCTGGTCTGTCATAATATAATAGAGACAGTAGATCTAGCTGGTCTGTCATAATATAATAGAGACAGTAGATCTAGCTGGTCTGTCATAATATAATAGAGACAGTAGATCTAGCTGGTCTGTCATAATATAATAGAGACAGTAGATCTAGCTGGTCTGTCATAATATAATAGAGACAGTAGATCTAGCTGGTCTGTCATAATATAATAGAGACAGTAGATCTAGCTGGTCTGTCATAATATAATAGAGACAGTAGATCTAGCTGGTCTGTCATAATATAATAGAGACAGTAGATCTAGCTGGTCTGTCATAATATAATAGAGACAGTAGATCTAGCTGGTCTGTCATAATATAATAGAGACAGTAGATCTAGCTGGTCTGTCATAATATAATAGAGACAGTAGATCTAGCTGGTCTGTCATAATATAATAGAGACAGTAGATCTAGCTGGTCTGTCATAATATAATAGAGACAGTAGATCTAGCTGGTCTGTCATAATATAATAGAGACAGTAGATCTAGCTGGTCTGTCATAATATAATAGAGACAGTAGATCTAGCTGGTCTGTCATAATATAATAGAGACAGTAGATCTAGCTGGTCTGTCATAATATAATAGAGACAGTAGATCTAGCTGGTCTGTCATAATATAATAGAGACAGTAGATCTAGCTGGTCTGTCATAATATAATAGAGACAGTAGATCTAGCTGGTCTGTCATAATATAATAGAGACAGTAGATCTAGCTGGTCTGTCATAATATAATAGAGACAGTAGATCTAGCTGGTCTGTCATAATATAATAGAGACAGTAGATCTAGCTGGTCTGTCATAATATAATAGAGACAGTAGATCTAGCTGGTCTGTCATAATATAATAGAGACAGTAGATCTAGCTGGTCTGTCATAATATAATAGAGACAGTAGATCTAGCTGGTCTGTCATAATATAATAGAGACAGTAGATCTAGCTGGTCTGTCATAATATAATAGAGACAGTAGATCTAGCTGGTCTGTCATAATATAATAGAGACAGTAGATCTAGCTGGTCTGTCATAATATAATAGAGACAGTAGATCTAGCTGGTCTGTCATAATATAATAGAGACAGTAGATCTAGCTGGTCTGTCATAATATAATAGAGACAGTAGATCTAGCTGGTCTGTCATAATATAATAGAGACAGTAGATCTAGCTGGTCTGTCATAATATAATAGAGACAGTAGATCTAGCTGGTCTGTCATAATATAATAGAGACAGTAGATCTAGCTGGTCTGTCATAATATAATAGAGACAGTAGATCTAGCTGGTCTGTCATAATATAATAGAGACAGTAGATCTAGCTGGTCTGTCATAATATAATAGAGACAGTAGATCTAGCTGGTCTGTCATAATATAATAGAGACAGTAGATCTAGCTGGTCTGTCATAATATAATAGAGACAGTAGATCTAGCTGGTCTGTCATAATATAATAGAGACAGTAGATCTAGCTGGTCTGTCATAATATAATAGAGACAGTAGATCTAGCTGGTCTGTCATAATATAATAGAGACAGTAGATCTAGCTGGTCTGTC
Source organism: Oncorhynchus kisutch (assembly GCF_002021735.2). Classification (NCBI taxonomy): domain Eukaryota; kingdom Metazoa; phylum Chordata; class Actinopteri; order Salmoniformes; family Salmonidae; genus Oncorhynchus; species Oncorhynchus kisutch. Next base: position 10,516 of record NW_022262617.1, on the reverse strand, counting down.
ATAATATAATAGAGACAGTAGATCTAGCTGGTCTGTCATAATATAATAGAGACAGTAGATCTAGCTGGTCTGTCATAATATAATAGAGACAGTAGATCTAGCTGGTCTGTCATAATATAATAGAGACAGTAGATCTAGCTGGTCTGTCATAATATAATAGAGACAGTAGATCTAGCTGGTCTGTCATAATATAATAGAGACAGTAGATCTAGCTGGTCTGTCATAATATAATAGAGACAGTAGATCTAGCTGGTCTGTCATAATATAATAGAGACAGTAGATCTAGCTGGTCTGTCATAATATAATAGAGACAGTAGATCTAGCTGGTCTGTCATAATATAATAGAGACAGTAGATCTAGCTGGTCTGTCATAATATAATAGAGACAGTAGATCTAGCTGGTCTGTCATAATATAATAGAGACAGTAGATCTAGCTGGTCTGTCATAATATAATAGAGACAGTAGATCTAGCTGGTCTGTCATAATATAATAGAGACAGTAGATCTAGCTGGTCTGTCATAATATAATAGAGACAGTAGATCTAGCTGGTCTGTCATAATATAATAGAGACAGTAGATCTAGCTGGTCTGTCATAATATAATAGAGACAGTAGATCTAGCTGGTCTGTCATAATATAATAGAGACAGTAGATCTAGCTGGTCTGTCATAATATAATAGAGACAGTAGATCTAGCTGGTCTGTCATAATATAATAGAGACAGTAGATCTAGCTGGTCTGTCATAATATAATAGAGACAGTAGATCTAGCTGGTCTGTCATAATATAATAGAGACAGTAGATCTAGCTGGTCTGTCATAATATAATAGAGACAGTAGATCTAGCTGGTCTGTCATAATATAATAGAGACAGTAGATCTAGCTGGTCTGTCATAATATAATAGAGACAGTAGATCTAGCTGGTCTGTCATAATATAATAGAGACAGTAGATCTAGCTGGTCTGTCATAATATAATAGAGACAGTAGATCTAGCTGGTCTGTCATAATATAATAGAGACAGTAGATCTAGCTGGTCTGTCATAATATAATAGAGACAGTAGATCTAGCTGGTCTGTCATAATATAATAGAGACAGTAGATCTAGCTGGTCTGTCATAATATAATAGAGACAGTAGATCTAGCTGGTCTGTCATAATATAATAGAGACAGTAGATCTAGCTGGTCTGTCATATATATAATAGAGACAGTAGATCTAGCTGGTCTGTCATAATATAATAGAGACAGTAGATCTAGCTGGTCTGTCATAATATAATAGAGACAGTAGATCTAGCTGGTCTGTCATAATATAATAGAGACAGTAGATCTAGCTGGTCTGTCATAATATAATAGAGACAGTAGATCTAGCTGGTCTGTCATAATATAATAGAGACAGTAGATCTAGCTGGTCTGTCATAATATAATAGAGACAGTAGATCTAGCTGGTCTGTCATAATATAATAGAGACAGTAGATCTAGCTGGTCTGTCATAATATAATAGAGACAGTAGATCTAGCTGGTCTGTCATAATATAATAGAGACAGTAGATCTAGCTGGTCTGTCATAATATAATAGAGACAGTAGATCTAGCTGGTCTGTCATAATATAATAGAGACAGTAGATCTAGCTGGTCTGTCATAATATAATAGAGACAGTAGATCTAGCTGGTCTGTCATAATATAATAGAGACAGTAGATCTAGCTGGTCTGTCATAATATAATAGAGACAGTAGATCTAGCTGGTCTGTCATAATATAATAGAGACAGTAGATCTAGCTGGTCTGTCATAATAATAATAGAGACAGTAGATCTAGCTGGTCTGTCATAATATAATAGAGACAGTAGATCTAGCTGGTCTGTCATAATATAATAGAGACAGTAGATCTAGCTGGTCTGTCATAATATAATAGAGACAGTAGATCTAGCTGGTCTGTCATAATATAATAGAGACAGTAGATCTAGCTGGTCTGTCATAATAATAATAGAGACAGTAGATCTAGCTGGTCTGTCATAATATAATAGAGACAGTAGATCTAGCTGGTCTGTCATAATATAATAGAGACAGTAGATCTAGCTGGTCTGTCATAATATAATAGAGACAGTAGATCTAGCTGGTCTGTCATAATATAATAGAGACAGTAGATCTAGCTGGTCTGTCATAATATAATAGAGACAGTAGATCTAGCTGGTCTGTCATAATATAATAGAGACAGTAGATCTAGCTGGTCTGTCATAATATAATAGAGACAGTAGATCTAGCTGGTCTGTCATAATATAATAGAGACAGTAGATCTAGCTGGTCTGTCATAATATAATAGAGACAGTAGATCTAGCTGGTCTGTCATAATATAATAGAGACATAGAGACAGTAGATCTAGCTGGTCTGTCATAATATAATAGAGACAGTAGATCTAGCTGGTCTGTCATAATATAATAGAGACAGTAGATCTAGCTGGTCTGTCATAATATAATAGAGACAGTAGATCTAGCTGGTCTGTCATTATATAATAGAGACAGTAGATCTAGCTGGTCTGTCATAATATAATAGAGACAGTAGATCTAGCTGGTCTGTCATAATATAATAGAGACAGTAGATCTAGCTGGTCTGTCATAATATAATAGAGACAGTAGATCTAGCTGGTCTGTCATAATATAATAGAGACAGTAGATCTAGCTGGTCTGTCATGATATAATAGAGACAGTAGATCTAGCTGGTCTGTCATAATATAATAGAGACAGTAGATCTAGCTGGTCTGTCAAAATATTATAGAGACAGTAGATCTATCTGGTTTGTCATAATATAATAGAGACAGTAGATCTAGCTGGTTTGTCATAATATAATAGAGACAGTAGATCTAGCTGGTCTGTCAAAATATAATAGAGACAGTAGATCTAGCTGGGTCTTGGGTCCTGGGTCTTGGGTCCTTGGTCTGGGTCTTTGGTCCTGGGTCTTGGGTCCTGGGTCTTGGGTCCTGGGTCTGGGTCTTGGTCTTGGTCTTGGTCTTGTCTGGTCCTGGTTCCTGGGTCTGGGTCTTGGGTCCTGGGTCTGGGTCTTGTCTGGGTCCTGGGTCTGGGTCTTGGGTCCTGGGTCTTGTCTGGGTCCTGGGTCTGGGTCTGGGTCTTGGGTCCTGGGTCTTGGGTCTGGGTCTTGGGTCCTGGTTCTTGTCTGGGTCCTGGGTCTGGGTCTGGGTCTGGGTCTTGGGTCCTGGGTCTTGGGTCCTGGGTCTTGGGTCCTGGGTCCTGGGTCTGGGTCTGAGTCTTGGGTCCTGGGTCTTGGGTCCTGGGTCTTGGGTCCTGGGTCTGGGTCTGGGTCTGGGTCTGGGTCTTGGGTCCTGGGTCCTGGGTCCTGGGTCTGGGTCTTGGGTCTGGGTCTTGGGTCCTGGGTCTTGTCTGGGTCTGGGTCTGGGTCTTGGGTCCTGGGTCCTGGGTCCTGGGTCTGGGTCTTGGGTCTGGGTCTTGGGTCCTGGGTCTTGTCTGGGTCTAGGTCTTGGGTCTGGGTCTTGGGTCTTGGGTCCTGGGTCTTGTCTGGGTCCTGGGTCTGGGTCCTGGGTCCTGGTTCTGGGTCCTGGGTCTTGGGTCTGGGTCTTGTCTGGGTCCTGGGCCTTGGGTCTTGGGTCTTGTCTGGGTCCTGGGTCTGGGTCTTGTCTGGGTCTGGGCCTGGGTCTTGGGTCTTGGGGCCTGGGTCTTGGGGTCTGGGGCTTGGGACCTGGGTCTTTGTCTTGGGTCCTGGTCTTGTCTGGGTCCTGGGTCTGGGTCTTGGGTCTGGGTCCTGGGTCTTGTCTGGGTACTAGGTCTTGGGTCTTGTCTGGGTCTTGGCTCCTGGGTCTTGTCTGGGTCTGGGTCTGGGTCTTGGGTCCTGGGTCTGGGTCTTGGTCTTGGGTCTTGGGTCCTGGGTCTGGGTCTGGGTCCTGGGTCCTGGGTCTGGGTCTTGGTCCTGGGTCCTGGGTCTTGGGTCCTGGGTCTGGGTCTTGTCTGGGTCTGGGACTGGGTCTGGGTCTTGAGTCCTGGGTCTGGGTCTTGGTCTTGTGTCTTGGGTCCTGGGTCTGGGTCTGGGTCTGGGTCTTGGGTCCTGGGTCCTGGGTCCTGGGTCTGGGTCTTGGATCTGGGTCTTGGGTCCTGGGTCTTGTCTGGGTCTGGGTCTTGGGTCCTGGGTCTGGGTCTTGGTCTTGGGTCTTGGGTCCTTGGTCTGGGTCTGGGTCCTGGGTCCTGGGTCTGGGTCTGGGTCTTGGGTCCTGGGTCTGGGTCTTGGGTCCTGGGTCCTGGGTCTTGGGTCCTGGGTCCTGGGTCTTGGGTCTTGGGTCTGGGTCTTGTCTGGGTCCTGCGCCTTGGGTCTTGGGTCTTGTCTGGGTCCTGGGTCTGGGTCTTGTCTGGGTCTGGGCCTGGGTCTTGGGTCTTGGGCCTGGGTCTTGGGTCTGGGGCTTGGGACCTGGGTCTTTGTCTTGGGTCCTGGTCTTGTCTGGGTCCTGGGTCTGGGTCTTGGGTCTGGGTCCTGGGTCTTGTCTGGGTACTAGGTCTTGGGTCTTGTCTGGGTCTTGGCTCCTGGGTCTTGTCTGGGTCTGGGTCTGGGTCTTGGGTCCTGGGTCTGGGTCTTGGTCTTGGGTCTTGGGTCCTGGGTCTGGGTCTGGGCCTGGGTCCTGGGTCTGGGTCTTGGGTCCTGGGTCTGGGTCTTGGGTCCTGGGTTGGGTCTTGTCTGGGTCTGGGACTGGGTCTGGGGTCTTGAGTCCTGGGTCTGGGCTTGGTCTTGTGTCTTGGGTCCTGGGTCTGGGTCCTGGGTCTGGGTCTTGGGTCCTGGTCCCTGGGTCCTGGTCTGGGTCTTGGATCTGGGTCTTGGGTCCTGGGTCTTGTCTGGGTCTGGGTCTTGGGTCCTGGTCCTGGGTCTTGGTCTTGGGTCTTGGGTCCTTGGTCTGGTCTGGGTCCTTGGTCTGGGTCTTGGTCCTGGGTCTTGGGTCCTGGGTCCTTGGGTCCTGGGTCTTGGGTCCTGGTCCTGGGTCTTGGTCTTGGTCTTGTCTGGTCCTGGGTCCTGGGTCTGGGTCTTGGGTCCTGGGTCTGGGTCTTGTCTGGGTCTGGGACTGGGTCTGGGTCTGAGTCCTGGGTCTGGGTCTTGGTCTTGTGTCTTGGGTCCTGGGTCTGGGTCTGGGTCTGGGTCTTGGGTCCTGGGTCTGGGTCTGGGTCTGGGTCTTGGTCCTGGGTCTTGGGTCTGGGTCTTGTCTGGGTCCTGGGTCTGGGTCTTGGGTCCTGGGTCCTGGGTCTTGGGTCCTGGGTCTTGGTCCTGGTCTTGTCTTGGGTCCTGGGTCTTGGGTCTGGGTCTTGGTCTTGGTCTTGTCTGGTCTGGGTCCTGGGTCCTGGGTCTGGGTCTTGGGTCCTGGGTATGGGTCTTGTCTGGGTCTGGGTCTGGGTCCTGGGTCCTGGGTCTGGGTCTTGTCTTGGGTCTTGGGTCCTGGTCTGGGTCTGGGTCTTGGGTCCTGGGTCTGGGTCTTGGTCTTGGGTCCTGGGTCCAGGGTCTGGGTCTTGGGTCTGGGGTCTTGGGGGTCCTGGGTCTTGTCTGGGTCTGGGGCTTGGGTCCTGGGTCGGGTCTTGGTCTTGGGTCTTGGGTCCCTGGGTCCTGGGTCTGGGTCTGGGTCCTGGGCCTGGGTCTGGGTCTTGGGTCCTGGGTCTGGGTCTTGGGTACTGGGTCTTGGGTCCTGGGTCTTGGGTCCTTGGCCTGGGTCTTTGGTCCAGGGTCTTGGCTCCTGGGTCTTGGGTCCTGGGTCTGGGTCTTGGTTCCTGGGTCTTGGGTCTGGGTTCTTGGTCTTGGTCTTGTCTGGTCTGGGTCCTGGGTCCGGGTCTTGGGTCCTGGGTCTGGGTCTTGTCTGGGTCTGGGACTGGGTCTGGGTTTTGAGTCCTGGGTCTGGGTCTTGGTCTTGTGTCTTGGGTCCTGGGTCTGGGTCTGGGTCTGGGTCTTGGGTCCTGGGTCTGGGTCTGGGTCTTGGGTCCTGGGTCTGGGTCCTGGGTCTGGGTCCTGGGTCTTGGGTCCTGGGTCTTGGGTCCTTGGTCTTGTCTGGGTCCTGGGTCTTGGGTCCTGGGTATTGGGTCCTGGGTCTGGGTCTTGGGTCCTGGTCCTGGGTCTGGGTCTGGTTCTTGGGTCCTGGGTCTTGGGTCCTGGGTCTGGGTCTTGGGTCCTGGGTCTTGGGTCTGGGTCTTGGGTCCTGGGTCTTGGGTCCTGGGTCTTGTCTGGGTCCTGGGTCTTGGGTACTGGGTCTTGGGTCCTGGGTCTGGGTCTTGGGTCCTGGGTCCTGGTCCTGAGTCTTGGGTCCTGGGTCCTGGGTCTGGGTCTGGGTCTGGGTCTGGGTCTTGGTCCTGGGTCCTGGGTCCTGGGTCTTGGGTCCTGGGTCTTGGGTCCTGGGTCCTGGGTCTTGGTCTTGGTCTTGTCTGGTCCTGGGTCCTGGGTCTGGGTCTTGGGTCCTGGTCTGGGTCTTGTCTGGGTCTGGGACTGGGTCTGGGTCTTGAGTCCTGGGTCTGGGTCTTGGTCTTGTTCTTGGGTCCTGGGTCTGGGTCTGGGTCTGGGTCTTGGGTCCTGGGTCTGGGTCTGGGTCTGGGTCCTGGGTCCTGGGTCTTGGGTCCTGGGTCTTGTCTGGGTCCTGGGTCTGGGTCTTGGGTCCTGGGTCCTGGGTCTTGGGTCCTGGGTCTTGGGTCCTGGGTCTTGTCTTGGGTCCTGGGTCTTGGGTCTGGGTCTTGGTCTTGGTCTTGTCTGGTTCCTGGTCCTGGGTCTGGGTCTTGGGTCCTGGGTATGGGTCTTGTCTGGGTCTGGGTCTGGGTCTTGGGTCCTGGGTCTGGGTCTTGGTCTTGGGTCTTGGGTCCTGGGTCTGGGTCTGGGTCTTGGGTCCTGGGTCTGGGTCTTGGTCTTGGGTCCTGGGTCCAGGGTCTGGGTCTTGGGTCCTGGGTCTTGGGTCTTGGTCTGGGTCTTGGTCCAGGGTCTTGGCTCCTGGGTCTTGGGTCCTGGGTCTGGGTCTTGGTTCCTGGGTCTTGGGTCTGGGTCTTGGTCTTGGTCTTGTCTGGTCCTGGGTCCTGGGTCCTGGGTCTTGGGTCCTGGGTCTGGGTCTTGTCTGGGTCTGGGACTGGGTCGGGGTTTTGAGTCCTGGGTCTGGGTCTTGGGTCTTGTGTCTTGGGTCCTGGGTCTGGGTCTGGGTCTGGGTCTTGGGTCCTGGGTCTGGGTCTGGGTCTTGGGTCCTGGGTCTGGGTCTGGGTCTGGGTCCTGGGTCTTGGGTCCTGGGTCTTGGGTCCTTGGTCTTGTCTGGGTCCTGGGTCTTGGGTCCTGGGTATTGGGTCCTGGGTCTGGGTCTTGGGTCCTGGTCCTGGGTCTGGGTCTGGTTCTTGGGTCCTGGGTCTTGGGTCCTGGGTCTGGGTCTTGGGTCCTGGGTCTTGGGTCTGGGTCTTGGGTCCTGGGTCTGGGTCTTGGGTCCTGGGTCTTGGGTCCTGGGTCTTGTCTGGGTCCTGGGTCTTGGGTCCTGGGTCTTGGGTCCTGGGTCTGGGTCTTGGGTCCTGGGTCCTGGGTCCTGAGTCTGGGTCCTGGGTCCTGGGTCTGGGTCTGGGTCTGGGTCTTGGGTCCTGGGTCTTGGGTCTGGGTCTGGGGTCTTGGGTCCTGGGTCTTGGGTCTGGGTCTTGGGTCCTGGGTCTGGGTCTTGGGTCCTGGGTCTTGGGTCCTGGGTCTTGTCTGGGGTCCTGGGTCTTGGGTCCTGGGTCTTGGGTCCTGGGTCTGGGTCTTGGGTCCTGGGTCCTGGGTCCTGAGTCTTGGGTCCTGGGTCCTGGGTCTTGGTCTTGGTCTTGTCTGGTCCTGGGTCCTGGGTCTGGGTCTTGGGTCCTGGGTCTGGGTCTTGTCTGGGTCTGGGACTGGGTCTGGGTCTTGAGTCCTGGGTCTGGGTCTTGGTCTTGTGTCTTGGGGTCCTGGGTCTGGGTCTGGGTCTGGGTCTTGGGTCCTGGGTCTGGGTCTGGGTCTGGGTCCTGGGTCCTGGGTCTTGGGTCCTGGGTCTTGTCTGGGTCCTGGGTCTGGGTCTTGGGTCCTGGGTCCTGGGTCTTGGGGTCCTGGGTCTTGGGTCCTGGGTCTTGTCTTGGGTCCTGGGTCTTGGGTCTGGGTCTTGGTCTTGGTCTTGTCTGGTCCTGGGTCCTGGGTCCTGGGTCGGGGTCTTGGGTCCTGGGTATGGGTCTTGTCTGGGTCTGGGTCTGGGTCTGGGTCCTGGGTCTGGGTCTGGTCTTGGGTCCTGGTCCAGGGTCTGGGTCTTGGGTCTGGGTCTTGGGTCCTGGTATTGTCTGGGTCTGGGTCTTGGGTCCTGGGTCTGGGTCTTGGTCTTGGGGGGTCTTGGGTCCTGGTCCTGGGTCTGGGGTCTGGGTCCTGGGTCCTGGGTCTGGTCTTGGGTCCTGGGTCTGGGTCTTGGTACTGGGTCTTGGGTCCTGGGTCTTGGGTCCTTGGTCTGGGTCTTTGGTCCAGGGTCTTGGCTCCTGGGTCGTTGGGTCCTGGGTCTGGGTCTTGGTTCCTGGGTCTGGGGTCTGGGTCTTGGTCTTGGTCTTGTCTGGTCCTGGTCTGGGTCCTGGTCTGGGTCCTTGGTCCTGGGTCTGGGTCTTGTCTGGGTCTGGGACTGGGTCTGGGTTTGAGTCCTGGGTCTGGGTCTTGGTCTTGTGTCTTGGTCCTGGGTCTGGGTCTGGGTCTGGGTCTTGGGTCCTGGGTCTGGGTCTGGGTCTTGGGTCCTGGGTCTGGGTCTGGGTCTGGGTCCTGGGTCTTGGGTCCTGGGTCTTGGGTCCTTGGTCTTGTCTGGGTCCTGGGTCTTGGGTCCTGGGTATTGGGTCCTGGGTCTGGGTCTTGGGTCCTGGTCCTGGGTCTGGGTCTGGTTCTTGGGTCCTGGGTCTTGGGTCCTGGGTCTGGGTCTTGGGTCCTGGGTCTTGGGTCTGGGTCTTGGGTCCTGGGTCTGGGTCTTGGGTCCTGGGTCTTGGGTTCCTGGGTCTTGTCTGGGTTCCGTTGGGTCTGGGTCTTGGTCTTGGGTTCCTGGGTCTGGTCTTGGGTCCTGGTCCTGGGTCTGAGTCTTGGGTCCTGGGTCCTGGGTCTGGGGTCTGGGTCTGGGTCTGGGTCTGGGTCTTGGGTCCTGGGTCCTAGGGTCCTGGGTCTTGGGTCCTGGGTCTTGGGACATGGGTCCTGGGTCTTGGTCTTGGTCTTGTCTGGTCCTGGGGTCCTGGGGTCTTGGGTCTTGGGTCCTGGGTCTGGGTCTTGTCCTGGGTCTGGGACTGGGGTCTGGGTCCTTGAGTCCTGGGTCTGGGTCTTGGTCTTGTGTCTTGGGTCCTGGGTCTGGGTCTGGGTCTGGGTCTTGGGTCCTGGGTCTGGGTCTGGGTCTGGGTCCTGGGTCCTGGGTCTTGGGTCCTGGGTCTTGTCTGGGTCCTGGTCTGGGTCTTGGGTCCTGGGTCCTGGGTCTTGGGTCCTGGGTCTTGGGTCCTGGGTCTTGTCTTGGGTCCTGGGTCTTGGGTCTGGGTCTTGGTCTTGGTCTTGTCTGGTCCTGGGTCCTGGGTCTGGGTCTTGGGTCCTGGGTATGGGGTCTTGTCTGGGTCTGGGTCTGGGTCTTGGGTCCTGGGTCTGGGTCTTGGTCTTGGGTCTTGGGTCCTGGGTCTGGGTCTGGGTCTTGGGTCCTGGGTCTGGGTCTTGGTCTTGGGTCCTGGGTCCAGGGTCTGGGTCTTGGGTCCTGGGTCTTGGGTCCTTGGTCTGGGTCTTTGGTCCAGGGTCTTGGCTCCTGGGTCTTGGGTCCTGGGTCTGGGTCTTGGTTCCTGGGTCTTGGGTCTGGGTCTTGGTCTTGGTCTTGTCTGGTCCTGGGTCCTGGGTCCTGGGTCCTGGGTCTTGGGTCCTGGGTCTGGGTCTTGTCTGGGTCTGGGACTGGGTCTGGGTTTTTGAGTCCTGGGTCTGGGTCTTGGTCTTGTGTCCTTGGATCCTGGGTCTGGGTCTGGGGGTCTGGGTCTTGGGTCCTGGGGGTCCTGGGTCTGGGTCTGGGTCTGGGTCTGGGTCCTGGGTCTGGGTCTGGGTCTGGGTCCTGGTTCTTGGGTCCTGGGTCTTGGGTCCTTGGGTCTTGGGTCTGGGTCCTGGGTCTTGGGTCCTGGGTCTGGGTCCTGGGTCTGGGTCTGGGTCTGGGTCTGGGTCTGGGTCTTGGGTCCTGGGTCTGGGTCCTGGGTCTGGGTCTTGGGTCCTCTGGGTCTGGGTCTGGGTCTGGGTCTGGGTCCTGGGTCTGGGTCTTGTCTGGGTCCTGGGTCTTGGGTCCTGGGTTCTTGGGTCTGGGTCCTGGGTCTGGGTCCTGGGTCCTGGGTCCTGGGTCTTGGGTCCTGGGTCCTGGGTCCTGGGTCTGGGTCTTGGGTCCTGGGTCCTTGGGTCTGGGTCCTGGGGTCTTGGGTCCTGGGTCTTGGGTCCTGGGTCTGGGTCTTGGGTCCTTGGGTCCTGGGTCTGGGTCTGGGTCTGGGTCTGGGTCTGGGTCTGGGTCTGGGTCCTGGGTCTGGGTCTGGGTCTGGGTCTGGGTCTGGGTCC
>NW_022262616.1:0-17819 GCF_002021735.2 Oncorhynchus kisutch | reverse complement strand
AGGAACCAGACAAGACCCAAGACCAAGACCCAGACCCAAGACCAGACCCAAGACCCAGACCAAGACCCAGGACCAAGACCCAGGACCCAAGACCCAAGACCAGGACCCAAGACCCAGGACCCAAGACCCAGACCCAAGACCCAAGAACCCAGACCCAGCCCCCAGACCATCAACTGCCAAGGGGAAAGAATGACATTTGTACCTTGTCATCTCGGGGGTTTGAACTTGCAACCTTTCGATTACTAGTCCAGCGCTCTAACCACTAGGCTACCTTCCGCCTGGTTTGGTCTTGGTCTTGTCTTGGTCTTGTTCTTGGTCTGGTCTTGTTCTTGTCTTGGTCTTGGTCTTGGTCTTGGTCTGGGTCTGGTCTTGGTCGGGTCTTGGTCTTGGTCTTGGTCAAGACCAGACCCAGACCAGACCAAGACCAAGACCAGACCAAGAACAAGAACAAGAACAAGACCAAGTCCCAGACCAAGACAAGACCAGAGCAGACGGCAGGGTAGCCTAGTGGTTAGAGCACTGGACTAGTAACCGAAAGGTTGCAAGTTCAAACCCTGAGCTGACAAGGTACAAATCTGTCATTCCTGCCCCTGAACAGCAGTCAGTGACCCACAGTTGACCAGGACCCAAAGACCCAGGACACCAGACCCCAGGACCCAGGACCCAAAAACCAGGACCCCAAAGACCCAAGGACCCAAGACACCCAAGACCCAGGACAAGGACCCAGACCACAGCTCCACGACCCAAGACCCAGACCCAGGACCCAAGACCCAGGACCCAGGACCCAGACCCAGGACCCAGACCCAGACCCAGGACCCAGACAAGACCCAGGACCCAGACCCAGACAGAAAAAGACCCAAGACCCAGACAAGACCCAGGACCCAAGACAAGACCCAGGACCCAAGACCCAGGACCCAAGACCCAGACCAAGACCCAGACCCAAGACCCAGGACCCAAGACCCAGACCCAGACCCAGGACCCAGACAAGAGAAAGACCCAAGACCCAGACAAGACCCAAGACCAGACAAGACCCAGGACCCAAGACCCAGGACCCAAGACCAGACAAGACCAAGACCCAGACAAGACCCAGGAACCAAGACCCAGGACCCAGGACCCAAGACCCAGGACCCAGACAAGACCCAAGACCCCAAGACCCAGGACCCAAGACCCGACCCAGACCCAGACCCAGGACCCAGACAAGACCCAGACCCAAGACCCAGGACCCAAGACCCAGACAAGACCCAGACCCAAGACCCAGACCCAGACCCAAGACCCAGGACCCCGGACCAGACAAGACCCAAGACCAAGACCAAGACCCAGGACCCAAGACCCAGACCCAGGACCAAGACAAAGACCAGGACCCAAGACCCAGACCAAGACCCAGGCCCAAGACCCAAGACCCAGGCCAGACCCAGACAAGACCCAGACCAAGACCCAGGACCCAGAACCAGGACCCAGACCCAGGACCCAGAAGACCCAGGACCAAGACCAGACAAGACCAGGACCCAAGACAAGACCCAAGACCAAGACCCAGGACCCAGGACCCAAGACCCAGACCCAGGACCCAGACAAGACCCAGGACCCAGACAAGACCAAGACCAAGACCCAGACAAGACCCAGACCCAAGACCCAAGACCCAAGACCAAGACCCAGGACCCAGGACCCAAGACCCAGACCCAGGACCCAGACCAAGACCCAGGACCCAGACAAGACCAAGACCCAAGACCCAGACAAGACCCAGGACCCAAGACCCAGGACCAAGACCCAGGACCCAGACCCAGACCCAGGACCCAGACAAGACCCAGGACCCAGACAAGACCAAGACCCAGACAAGACCCAGGACCCAAGACCCAAGACCCAAGACCCAAGACAAGACCCAGGACCCAAGACCCAGACCCAGACAAGACCCAGGACCCAGACAGAGAAAGACCCAAGACCCAGACAAGACCCAGGACCCAAGACCCAGACCCAGACCCAAGACCCAGGACCCAAGACCCAAGACCCAAGACCCAGACCCAGACCCAGACCCAGGACAAGACCCAGGACCAAGACCCAGGACCCAAGACCCAGGACAAGACCAGGACCCAAGACCCAGACAAGACCCAGGACCAGGACCCAGACCCAGACCCAGACAAGACCCAGACCCAAGACCCAGGACCCAGACCCAGGACCCAGGACCCAGACCCAGGACCCAGACAAGACCCAGACCCAGACAAGACCCAGGACCCAAGACCCAGACAAGACCCAAGACCAAGACCAGACCCAAGACCAGACAAGACCCAGGACCCAGGACCCAGGCCAAGACCCAGACCCAAGACCCAGACCCAGGACCCAGACCCAGGACCCAAGACCCAAGACCCAGACCCAGACCCAGGACCAAGACCCAGACAAGCAAGACCCAGACCCAGACCCAGGACCCAAGACCCAGACCCAGACCCAGACCCAGGACCCAGACCCAAGACCCAAGACCCAGACCCAGACCCAGGACCCAGAAGACCCAGACCCAGACCCAGACCAGACCCAGGACCCAAGACCCAGACAGACCCAAGACCCAGACCCAAGACCCAGGACCCAGACAAGACCCAGGACCCAAGACCCAGACAAGACCCAGGACCCAAGACCCAGGACCCAGGACCCAGACCCAAGACCCAGGACCCAGACAAGACCCAGACCAAGACCCAGACCAAGACCAAGACCCAGACCAGACCAAGACCCAAGACCCAAGACCCAGGACCCAAGACCAAGACCCAGGACCCAGACCAAGACCCAAGACCCAGGACCCAAGACCCAAGACCCAGACCCAAGACAAGACCCAAGACCAAAGACCCAGGACCAAGACCAGGACCCAAGACCCAGACCCAGACCCAGACAAGACCCAGACCCAGGACCCAGGACCCAGACAAGACCCAGGACCCAGACCCAAGACCCAGACCCAGGACCCAAGACCCAGACCCAGACCCAGGACCCAGACAAGACCCAGGACCCAAGACCCAGGACCAAGACCCAGGACCCAGACCCAGACCCAAGACCCAGGACCCAGGACCAAGACCCAGACCCAGACCCAGACCCAGGACCCAGACAAGACCCAGGACCCAAGACAAGACCCAGGACCCAGGACCCAGACAGACAAGACCAAGACCCAGACCCAAGACCCAGGACCCAAGACCCAGACAAGACCAGGACCAAAGACCCAGGACCCAGACCCAGACCAAGACCCAGGACCCAGACAAGACCCAGACCAAGACCCAAGACCAAGACCAGACCCAAGACCAAGACCCAAGACCAGGACCCAAGACCCTAGACCCAGGACCCAAGACCCAAGACCCAGGACCAAGACAGACCCAAGACAAAGACCCAGGACCCAAGACCCAGGACCCAGACAAGACCCAGACCCAGACCAGTCAAGACCCAGACCCAGACCCAGGACCCAGACAAGACCAGGACCCCAGACCCAAGACCCAGACCCAGGACCCAGGACCCAAGACCAAGACCCAGACCCAGGACCCAAGACCCAGGACCAAGACCCAGACCCAGGACCCAAGACCCAGGACCCAAGACCCAGGACCCAGACCCAGACCCAGGACCCAGACAAGACCCAGGACCCAGACCCAGGACCCAGACAAGACAAAGACCCAAGACCCAGACCCAGGACCCAAGACCCAGGACCCAAGACCCAGGACCAGACCCAAGACCCAAGACCCAAGACCCAGGACCCAAGACCAAGACCCAAGACCCAGGACCCAGGACCCAAGACCAGACCCAGGACCAAGACCCAGGACCCAGGACCCAGACCCAGGACCCAGGACCCAAGACCCAAGACCCAAGACCCAAGACCCAGGACCCAGGACCCAAGACCCAGGACCCAAGACCCAAGACCCAGACCCAGACCCAGGACCCAGGACCCAGGACCCAGGACCAAGACCCAGGACCAGGACCCAGGACCCAGGACCCAGACCCAAGACCAAGACCCAGGACCCAGGACCCAGGACCCAGGACCAGGACCCAGGACCCAGACCCAGGACCCAGGACCCAGACCCAAGACCAAGACCCAGACCAGGACCCAGGACCAGGACCTAGGAGGCAGCCGCCAGACCCAGGACCCAGACCCAAGACCCAGGACCCAGGACCCAGGACCCAGACAAGACCCAGGACCCAGACAAGACCCAGGACCCAGACCCAAGACCAGACCCAAGACCCAGGACCCAAGACCCAGGACCCAAGACCCAGGACCAAGACCAAAGACCCAGGACCAAGACCCAGGACCCAGGACCCAAGACCAAGACCCAGGACCCAAGACCCAAGACCCAGGACCCAAGACCCAGGACCCAAGACCCAGGACCCAAGACCCAAGACCAAGACCCAGGACCAAGACCCAAGACCCAAGACCCAGGACCCAGGACCCAAGACCAAGACCAAGACCCAGGATCCAAGACCCAAGACCCAAGACCCAGGACCCAAGACAAGACCCAAGACCCAGGACCCAGGACCCAAGACCCAGGACCAAGACCCAAGACCCAGGACCCAAGACCAAGACCAGGACCCAAGACACAGGACCCAGGACCCAGGACCCAGGACCCAGGACCCAAGACCCAAGACCCAGGACCCAGGACCCAGGACCCAGACCCAGGACCCAAGACAAAAGACCCAAGACCCAAGACCCAGGTCTGGGTCCTGGGTCCTGGGTCCTGGGTCTTGGGTCTTGGGTCCTGGGCTGGGTCTGGGTCTTGGGTCTTGGGTCTTTTGTCTTGGGTCCTGGGTCTGGGTCCTGGGTCCTGGGTCCTGGGTCTTGGGTCTTGGGTCCTGGGTCCTGGGTCCTGGGTCCTGGGTCCTGGGTCCTGGGTCCTGTGTCTTGGGTCCTGGGTCTTGGGTCATGGGTCCTGGGTCTTGGGTATGGGTCCTGGGTCTTGGGTCTTGGGTCTTGGGTCCTGGGTCTGGGTCCTGGGTCTGGGTCCTGGGTCTTGGGTCTTGGGTCCTGGGTCTTGGGTCTGGGTCCTGGGTCTTGGTCTTGGGTCTTGGGTCTTGGGTCCTGGGTCCTGGGTCTTGGGTCTGGGTCCTGGGTCTGGGTCTTGGGTCCTGGGTCCTGGGTCTTGGGTCTTGGGTCTTGGGTCTGGGTCTGGGTCTTGGGTCTTGGGTCTTGGGTCTTGGGTCTTGGGTCCTGGGTCCTGGGTCTTGGGTCTGGGTCTTGGGTCTTGGGTCTTGGGTCTTGGGTCCTGGGTCTTGGTCTTGGGTCTTGGGTCCTGGGTCTTGGGTCTGGGTCCTGGGTCTTGGGTCTTGGGTCTTGGGTCCTGGGTCTGGGTCCTGGGTCTGGGTCCTGGGTCTTGGGTCTTGGGTCTTGGGTCTGGGTCCTGGGTCTGGGTCCTGGGTCCTGGGTCTGGGTCCTGGGTCCTGGGTCCTGGGTCTGGGTCTTGGGTCTGGGTCCTGGGTCCTGGGTCCTGGGTCCTGGGTCTGGGTCTTGGGTCCTGGGTCCTGTCCTGGGTCCTGGGTCTTGGGTCTTGGGTCTGGGTCTTGGGTCTGGGTCTGGGTCCTGGGTCCTGGGTCTGGGTCTGGGTCTGGGTCTTGGGTCCTGGGTCCTGGGTCCTGGGTCCTGGGTCTGGGTCTTGGGTCCTGGGTCTTGGGTCTTGGGTCCTGGGTCTTGGGTCTTGGGTCCGGGGTCTTGGGTCTGGGTCTTGGGTCCTGGGTCTGGGTCCTGGGGGGGGTCCTGGGTCCGGGTCCTGGGTCTTGGGTCTTGGGTCCTGGGTCTTGGGTCCGGGTCCTGGGTCTGGGTCTTGGGTCTTGGGTCCTGGGTCCTGGGTCCGGGTCCTGGGTCCTGGGTCTTGGGTCCTGGTCTTGGTCTTGGGTCCTGGGTCTGGGTCTTGGGTCTTGGGTCTTGGGTCCTGGGTCTGGGTCTTGGGTCTTGGGTCCTGGGTCCTGGGTCTTGGGTCCTGGGTCTGGGTCTTGGGTCTTGGGTCCTGGGTCTTGGGTCTTGGGTCTTGGGTCCTGGGTCTGGGTCTGGGTCTTGGGTCTTGGGTCTGGGTCTTGGGTCTTGGGTCTTGGGTCCTGGGTCTTGGGTCCTGGGTCTTGGGTCTGGGTCTTGGGTCTTGGGTCTGGGTCTTGGGTCTTGGTCCTGGGTCCTGGTGGGTCTTGGGTCCTGGGTCTTGGGTCTTGGGTCTGGGTCTGGGTCCTGGGTCTTGGGTCCTGGGTCTTGGGTCTGGGTCTTGGGTCTGGGTCCTGGGTCTTGTCTGGGTCCTGGGGTCTTGTCTGGGTCCTGGGTCCTGGGTCTGGGTCTTGGGTCTTGGGTCCCTGGGTCTTGGGTCCTGGGTCCTGGGTCTTGGGTCTTGGGTCTTGGGTCCTGGGTCCTGGGTCCTGGGTCCTGGGTCCTGGGTCCTGGGTCTTGGGTCCTGGGGTCTTGGGTCTTGGGTCCTGGGTCCTGGGTCTTGGGTCTTGGGTCTTGGGTCCTGGGTCTTGGGTCTTGGGTCTTGGGTCCTGGGTCTGGGTCTTGGGGTCCTGGGTCTTGGGTCTTGGGTCTTGGGTCCTGGGTCTTGGGTCTTGGGTCTTGGTCTTGGGTCCTGGGGGTCTTGGGTCCTGGGTCTTGGGTCCTGGGGTCCTGGGTCTTGGGTCCTGGGTCTTGGGTCTTGGGTCCTGGGTCCTGGGTCTTGGGTCTTGGGTCTTGGGTCTTGGGTCCTGGGTCCTGGGTCTTGGGTCCTGGGTCCTGGGTCTTGGGTCCTGGGTCTTGGGTCCTGGGTCCTGGGTCTTGGGTCTTGGGTCTTGGGTCCTGGGTCCTGGGTCCTGGGTCTTGGGTCTTGGGTCTTGGTTGGTCTTGGGTCTTGGGGTCTTGGGTCCTGGGTCCTGGGTCTTGGGACCTGGGTCGTGGGTCTTGGGTCCTGGGTCTTGGGTCTTGGGTCTTGGGCCTTTGAAGTAAACACCCCTCTTTAACTATTAAGGGTTTAATGCCACACGGTCAACGTTAGGCTTGCACGGATCGGGAGGACCTTAGGAACGTACCTGAGGTCGAATTGTGCTTCTCACCCTAACGGTTCTCTCACTGTCACCCAAAAGCAAATGACGTTGTGGGGCATGCTTCATTTTGGGCCTACTTTTCTAATGGTCGCTGCGCCTAGACCGAGCGAGCTACGGTCAAGCGGGATATCTCGTTGAACTCGGCACGGCCTAGAGATTATATTTTATGCCATTGCCTGCTCTCTGTGTCTTTGAGCACCGCACTTTATCACTCCATCCTTGCTGTGTGTGTATGTGAAAGCTTTTCTTTGACATCTGTTGGGAGAAATGACTGATTTACAGTTCATGAGGGTTACCTAGTCACACATATGAAGTTTTGGAGAGATGTGACTTTTCTAACCCTTCAAAACAGACAGTGTGACCCAATTAAAGGCACTTCCGGTTGGCACAGGAAGCTATAAGTAAACACATGTCTTGATTGACATAGAAACTTACAGAATCCTGAGTTTTAAGTCTTTAAGTTAAGAATTGACTGATCTACGATCTACACAGGGTTGAATGTAGTCATTTTCACCTTTGAAGGTTATGTACATCAAAACACCTTTTGGGTTATAACCTGGTTAGGGGTGTTTGGCCTTTAGGCCTGTATGTCCCTTCATCCCATGAGAGAGAGTTTAACTTTTTAAGCCTCTCTGTGTCTTCTTATTCATAATCTTTAAATTTTTGGGTTACCAGATGCACAACAATCAGTATCCATCGTGAAATTTCAAAGTGTCCATAATGCACTCAGGTCGCCCCTGACAGAGAGAGGGCCGTAGTAGGGTGTTTCCATAGCGGGCATTAATATCAGAATGACCCTTAAATGCATTTAGGACCATATTTGAATTTTTGGGTTACCAGATGCACGTTTTCAATCACCAGGTGCACGGGTCTATTTCCTCTTGGGTTACCAGATGCACGTTTTCAATCACCAGGTGCACGGGTCTATTTCCTCCTCCAGCACTTGGCTAACAGTCCATAAAGCACCCAGGTCGGCCCTGAGTGAAAGAGGGCCATAGTAGGGGTGCTCCTATAGCGGGCATTAAAATCAGAATGACCCTTAAATGCATTTAGGACCATATTTGAATTTTTGGGTTACCAGATGCACGTTTTCAATCACCAGGTGCACGGGTCTATTTCCTCTTGGGTTACCAGATGCACGTTTTCAATCACCAGGTGCACGGGTCTATTTCCTCCTCCAGCACTTGGCTAACAGTCCATAAAGCACCCAGGTCGGCCCTGAGTGAAAGAGGGCCGTAGTAGGGGTGCTCCTATAGCGGGCATTAAAATCAGAATGACCCTTAAATGCATTTAGGACCATATTTGAATTTTTGGGTTACCAGATGCACGTTTTCAATCACCAGGTGCACGGGTCTATTTCCTCCTCCAGCACTTGGCTAACAGTCCATAAAGCACCCAGGACGGCCCTGAGTGAAAGAGGGCCGTAGTAGGGTGCTCCTATAGCGGGCATTAAAATCAGAATGACCGTTAAATGCATTTTGGGCCTTCTTTTTTTCAAAGTCGCTGCACTCAGAACGAGCTACGGTCAAGCGGGGCGTCTCGTTGAACTCGGCACAGTCTGGAGACTGTGGTGATGCCATTTTTTGTGTTGATTTCAGAATGCCATTTTGGTGATGGTCCCTCTCCGTTTAAACACATTGCAAATGTACAAAAGTCAACTAGCAAGTCAGTGTCCATCAGTCAATTAGATGTCATTATGACACCAAACTGATATCAATTGACACCAAACCCACTTTTTTCCTACTCATTTAGAAGCCAACTATCACATATGTCAGAGCAGGCCCATAATTCACAGCGCCTTCGGTTTAAAACATAATAAAAACGTAAAACACATAGTTACGTTCTAGCTGCGGGTCCAGGTCGGACATTATGTGTAGGCCTATGTGAGGCGACCCCGAATCCCGAGTTTCGGCTCGATAGGTCCTTCGGTGCCCGAGTAAAACCCTAATTGGTGCTGAAAATCCACTTTTTTCCATGCCTTGCTACGGGGTCCTTGAATGAGCTATCGGACAGAAACGTTGGGATCTGTCTCTATGGGCCGAGCCGGTTTCAATGCACCTAGCCTTGCGTCTCTGAGACTTTTCTAAATGTCGTCATTTTCGTAACGGTCAAAATGAATTGAAGTCATTGCAAATGTACGAGGCTGTTTCTCGGTCCGAGAACCTTCTAGAGCCACGTAACTCACCACGCACTATTGACCGGAGGTCTAGAACAGGATTCTAAAGTTTCGGAACTCTAGGTCTGACGGTTCTTTTTTAGCTCGAACAAAGCTAACTATTGCAGTCACTGTCTGTATCTACGCACCCCAATACGTCCCTCCATCCAAGTTGTGTTTTAGGGTGATTTATTTTTCCTTTGAAATTTTAAGGGAAAAATGTCTGATTTACAGTTCATGGGGGTTGCCTAATCACATATATGAAGTTTTGGAAAGATCTGACTTTTTTAACCCCTCGAAACAGCCCAAGAGACACCAATTATGACACTTCCGGTTGGCACAGGAAGCTATAAATCAACACATATCCTCACTGGGGTATGCTTTTACAGAATCCTGAGTTTTAAGTCCTTACGTTAAGAATTGACTGATTTACACAGGGTTGAATGCACTATGTCTATCAAACTGCAGGCAGGGTATGGATAAACACTTTTAGGGTGATTTTAACCACTTCCGGTTGTTCCAGGAAGCTTAGAATCAACACAGGTAGACCTCGTAGTGGCCTGATGGACTGTCATCGAAGACAGGTTCATACGACATTCATAACCCACATAGGCTTCAGGTTGAATTTAGGGGTGCAGGCAATGTATTCCTATGGGGAGAGAAGTCAATGCAAACTCTTTGAAGTAAACACCCTCTTTTAACTATTAAGGGTTAATGCCACACGGTCAACGTTAGGCTTGCACGGATCGGGAGGACCTTAGGAACGTACCTGAGGTCGAATTGTGCTTCTCACCCTAACGGTTCTCTCACTGTCACCCAAAAGCAAATGACGTTGTGGGGCAGGCTTCATTTTGGGCCTACTTTTCTAATGGTCGCTGCGCTTAGACCGAGCGAGCTACGGTCAAGCGGGATATCTCGTTGAACTCGGCACGGCCTAGAGATTATGTTTATTCCATTGCCTGCTCTCTGTGTCTTTGAGCACCGCACTTTATCACTCCATCCTTGCTGTGTGTGTGTGTGAGAGCTTTTCTTTGACATCTGCTGGGAGAAATGACTGATTTACAGTTTAGGAGGGTTACCTAGTCACACATATGAAGTTTTGGAGAGATGTGACTTTTCTAACCCTTCAAAACAGACAGTGTGACCCAATTAAAGGCACTTCCGGTTGGCACAGGAAGCTATAAGTAAACACATGTCTTGATTGACATAGAAACTTACATAATCCTGAGTTTTAAGTCTTTAAGTTAAGAATTGACTGATCTACGATCTACACAGGGTTGAATGTAGTCATTTTCACCTTTGAAGGTTATGTACATCAAAACACCTTTTGGGTTAATTTAACCACTTCCGTTTGCTTCAGGAAGCTTAGAATTGGCACAGGTAGACCTCATAGTGGTCTGATGACTGTCATAGAAGACAGGTTCATAAGGCATTCATAACCCACATAGGCTTCAGGTTGAATTTAGGGGTGCAGGCAATGTATTCCTATGGGGAGAGAAGTCAATGCAAACTCTTTGAAGTAAACACCTTCTTTTAACTATTAAGGGTTAATGCCACACGGTCAACGTTAGGCTTGCACGGATCGGGAGGACCTCAGGTACGTTCCTGAGGTCGAATTGTGCTTCTCACCTTAACGGTTTCTCTCACTGTCACCCAAAAACAAATCACATTTTTCTAATGGTCGCTGTGCTTAGACCGAGCGAGCTACGGTCAAGCGGGGCATCTTGTTGAACTCGGCACGGCCTAGAGAATATGGAAATGCCATTGTAGGCTTTGTGTGTCTTTAAGCACCGCACTTTGTCACTCCATCCTTGCTGAGTGTGTGTTTCTGTGTGTGTGTGTGTGAGAGAGAGCTTTTCTTTGACATCTGTTGGGAGAAATGACTGCCTTACAGTTTATGGGGGTTGCCTAAAGACACCATTTAAGGCACTTCCGGTTGGCACAGGAAGCTATAAATAAACTCATATCCTGATTGAGGTATGCCTTTACATAATCCTGAGTTTTAAGTCTTTACGTTAAGAACTGAGTTATTTACGGAGGGTTTAGGGAGTGTGTGTTATTTCAGAAAATCATAAAAAATCACAGAAATCTCGCAGAGCTCCGAAGCACACTTTAAAAGATTCGTAAGAACACCCTGCAACTGGATCTGTAACCGTTGAAAAAAAAAACACCTATCCGTGAACATCACCAATCTGTCGTTGTACGATTTCTCTTAAATGACGATAGATAAATGGCTGTTTTTTTTTAATTGACACCGGAGGCTCCTTGACTTTGACGTGAAGTGGAAAAATAATTTCTCTATTTTCATTTTGGACCTTTAATCCCAGATAAATGGCCATAACTCAAAAAACCGTTGAGGCCTAGACGCCATCTTGTTCGGGGCCAACTGCCCATTATGCCAAACCTACGCTCACCGAGTTTCGGCTTTGAAATATTTTCAGTTTTCGAGATAAGGCCCCGTCGTGAATCGTGATGTTTTGTCCAATAGCAATATGATTGCTTATGCCCTCTTGTGGGAATTTCCGGGACAGCGGCAAAATGACCAAAATCTTATTATTTTTGTAAAACGGAAACCGAATGTCCAACAAAGTTCATTTGATGACTTCCCGGTAGGTCCGGCCCTGCCGCTCGGCCGGACGCCGTCCGCGAATTTTACAACCGATTCGGACGTCTAGTAAGGGACCGTACATTTGCAATATGGACTTTCTCACTAACCATATGGCACCTGCCGAAATCTTCCCTTAAGGTATGAAAGGTTGCAAGTTCAATCCCCCAAGCTGACAAGGTCTTGGTGTCTGGGACTTGTCTGGGTCAAACAAAAGACCCACCAAACAAAAGACCCACCAAACAAAAGACCAACAAAACAAAAGATCCACCAAACAAAACAAAAGACACACCAAACCACACAAAAGACCCACCAAACCAAAGACCCACAAACCAAAGACCCACCAAACAAAAGATCCACCAAACAAAAGACCCACCAAACAAAAGACCCAAGACTCAGACCACACCAAGACATTTTGACATCAGTGTGACAGGAAAGTTGCTTGTCATTGTTACATGACAGTAGGTTGTCGTAAGACAAAGCTGCATGAAGTGTGAACTACAGTTTTCTTGGATCCATAAAACAATGTGCTTTTGGAGAATGCGGGCATCGATCCCACTACCTCACGCATGCAAAGCATTTGACCTAATTCCCCAGCAGTTTGGAATTTCCGCAAGAAGCAACCAAGAGTGTCCAGTCTTGTCAGGCTATGCTCTTGGTTGACTTGTTAGTTTACGCGCCAGGCACCATTGACAATTTACATGCATGTGACTCAGAATTTTGACACTCAAAATCTACATATTAGCCAGTACGGGGATCGAATCCATGACCTTGGCATTATTAGCACCACACTCTAACCTACTGAGCTAACCGCTCACTAGCTATTGCACGCAATTGTGAGATGCACCAAGCCTCTGCAAGTGCTGGCGCGTAAACTAACAAGTCAACCAAGAGCATTGCCTGACAAGACTGGACACTCTTGGTTGCTTCTTGCGGAAATTCCAAACAGCTGGGGAATTTGATCAATTGGTAGCATGCTATAGGTATTGGGGTCGATGCCCGCATTCCCCAAAAACACATTTTTTTTGTGGATCCAAGAAAGCTTCAGTTCACACTTCATGCAGCCTTGTCTTACGACAACCTACTGTCATGTCACAATGACAAGCAACTTTCCTGTCACACTGATGTCAAAATGTCAGATGAAAAAGCAAAGCATTACTTACTTTCAGAGGAGCAGCGTGACACCACACCATTGAGATCCACAAACAAAGCTGTGGATAGTTTCCTTGAAGCCAGAGCATAAAGAAAGAACAAATACAAATCCCGAAAACCGGGATCGAACCAGGGACTTTCAGATCTTCAGTCTAACGCTCTCCCAACTGAGCAATTTCAGCAATGCACTTAACTTAATTATGTGGCACCATTGACAATTTACATGCATGTGACTCACAATTTTGACACTGAAAATGTACATATTAGCCAGTACGGGGATCGAACCCATGAACTTTGCATTACTAGCATCAGACTCTAACCAACTGAGCTAACCGGCCACTAGCTATTGGGTGCAATTGTTGAGATGCACTGAGCCTCTGCAAGTGCTGGCACGTAAACTAACAAGTCAACCAAGAGCATAGCCTGACAAGACTGGACACTCTTGGTTGCTTCTTGCAGAAATTCCAAACAGCTGGGGAATTTGATCAATTGGTAGCATGCTATAGGTATTGGGATCGATGCCCGCATTCCCCAAAAACACATTTTTTTGTGGATCCAAGAAAGCTCCAGTTCACACTTCATGCAGCCTTGTCTTACGACAACCTACTGTCATGTAACAATGACTAGCAACTTTCCTGTCACACTGATGTCAAAATGTCAGATGAAAAAGCAAGACATTACTTACTTTCCGAGGAGCAGTGTGACACACACCATTGAGGACCACAACAAAGCTGGGGATAGTTTCCTTGAAGCCAGAGCATATAGAAAGAACAAAAACAATGCCAAAAACCGGGATTGAACCAGAGACCATTAGATCTTCAGTCTAACACTCTCCCAACTGAGATATTTCTGCAATTCACTAAACTTAATTATGTGGCACCATTGACAATTTACATGCATGTGACTCACAATTTGACACTCAAAATGTACATATTAGCCAGTACGGGGGATCGAACCCATGACCCAGACCAAGACCAAGACCCAGACTAAGACCAAGAACAAGACCCAGACCAAGGAACAAGACCAAGACAAGACAAGACCAAGACCAAAACCAGGCAGAAGGGTAGCCTAGTGGTTAGAGCGCTGGACTAGTAATTGAAAGGTTTGCAAGTTCAAATCCCCCAGACTGACAAGGTCTTGGTGTCTGGGTCTTGTCTGGGTCAAACAAAAGACCCACCAAACCAAAGATCCACCAAACAAAAGACCCACCAAACAAAAGACCCACCAAACAAAAGACCCAAGACTCAGACCACACCAAGACATTTTAACATCAGTGTGACAGGAAAGTTGCTTGTCATTGTTACATGACAGTAGGTTGTCGTAAGACAAAGCTGCATGAAGTGTGAACTACAGTTTTCTTGGATCCATAAAACAATGTGCTTTTGGAGAATGCGGGCATCGATCCCACTACCTCACGCATGCAAAGCATTTGACCTAATTCCCCAGCAGTTTGGAATTTCCGCAAGAAGCAACCAAGAGTGTCCAGTCTTGTCAGGCTATGCTCTTGGTTGACTTGTTAGTTTACGCGCCAGGCACCATTGACAATTTACATGCATGTGACTCAGAATTTTGACACTCAAAAATCTACATATTAGCCAGTACGGGGGATCGAATCCATGACCTTGGCAATTATTAGCACCACACTCTAACCTACCTGAGCTAACCGCTCACTAGCTATTGCACCGCAATTGTTGAGATGCACCAAGCCTCTGCAAGTGCTGGCGCGTAAACTAACAAGTCAACCAAGAGCATTGCCTGACAAGACTGGACACTCTGGTTGCTTCTTGCGGAAATTCCAAACAGCTGGGGAATTTGATCAATTGGTAGCATGCTATAGGTATTGGGTCGATGCCCGCATTCCCCAAAAACACATTTTTTTGGTGGATCCAAGAAATCTTCAGTTCACACTTCATGCAGCCTTGTCTTACGACAACCTACTGTCATGTCACAATGACAAGCAACTTTCCTGTCACACTGATGTCAAAATGTCAGATGAAAAAGCAAAGCATTACTTACTTTCAGAGGAGCAGCGTGACACACACCATTGAGATCCACAAACAAAGCTGTGGATAGTTTCCTTGAAGCCAGAGCATAAAGAAAGAACAAATACAAATCCCAAAAACCGGGATCGAACCAGGGACTTTCAGATCTTCAGTCTAACGCTCTCCCAACTGAGCTATTTCAGCAATGCACTTAACTTAATTATGTGGCACCATTGACAATTTACATGCATGTGACTCACAATTTTGACACTCAAAATGTACATATTAGCCAGTACAGGGATCGAACCCAGGACCTTTGCATTACTAGCATCAGACTCTAACCAACTGAGCTAACCGGCCACTAGCTATTGGATGCAATTGTTGAGATGCACTGAGCCTCTGCAAGTGCTGGCACGTAAACTAACAAGTCAACCAAGAGCATAGCCTGACAAGACTGGACACTCTTGGTTGCTTCTTGCAGAAATTCCAAACAGCTGGGGAATTTGATCAATTGGTAGCATGCTATAGGTATTGGGATCGATGCCCGCATTCCCCAAAAACAATTTTTTTTGTGCATCCAAGAAAGCTCCAGTTCACACTTCATGCAGCCTTGTCTTACGACAACCTACTGTCATGTAACAATGACTAGCAACCTTTCCTGTCACACTGATGTCAAATGTCAGATGAAAAAGCAAGACATTACTTACTTTCCGAGGAGCAGCGTGACACACACCATTGAGGACCACAACAAAGCTGGGGATAGTTTCCTTGAAGCCAGAGCATATAGAAAGAACAAATACAAATGCCAAAAACCGGGATTGAACCAGAGACCATTAGCTTCAGTCTAACACTCTCCCAACTGAGATATTTCTGCAATTCACTAAACTTAATTATGTGGCACCATTGACAATTTACATGCATGTGACTCACAATTTTGACACTCAAAATGTACATATTAGCCAGTACGGGGATCGAACCCATGACCCAGACCAAGACCAAGACCCAGACTAAGACCAAGAACAAGACCAGACCAAGAACAAGACCAAGGCAAGACAAGACCAAGACCAAAACCAGGCGGAAGGTAGCCTAGTGGTTAGAGCGCTGGACTAGTAATTGAAAGGTTGCAAGTTCAATCCCCCAAGCTGACAAGGTCTTGGTGTCTGGGACTTGTCTGGGTCAAAACAAAAGACCCACCAAACAAAAGACCCACAAAACAAAAGCCCCACCAAACAAAACAAAAGACCCACCAAACCAAAACAAAAGACCACCAAACAAAGACCCACCAAACAAAAGACCCAAGACTCAGACCACACCAAGACATTTGACATCAGTGTGACAGGAAAGTTGCTGTCATTGTTACATGACAGTAGGTTGTCGTAAGACAAAGCTGCATGAAGTGTGAACTACAGTTTTCTTGGATCCATAACAATGTGCTTTTGGAGAATGCGGGCATCGATCCCACTACCTCACGCATGCAAAGCATTTGACCTAATTCCCCAGCAGTTTGGAAATTTCATCAAGAAGCAACCAAGAGTGTCCAGTCTTGTCAGGCTATGCTCTTGGTTGACTTGTTAGTTTACGCGCCAGGCACCATTGACAATTTACATGCATGTGACTCAGAATTTTGACACTCAAAATGTACATATTAGCCAGTACGGGGATCGAATCCATGACCTTGGCATTATTAGCACCACACTCTAACCTACTGAGCTAACCGCTCACTAGCTATTGCACGCAATTGTTGAGATGCACCAAGCCTCTGCAAGTGTGGCTGCGGTAAACTAACAAGTCAACCAAGAGCATTGCCTGACAAGACTGGACACTCTTGGTTGCTTCTTGCGGAAATTCCAAACAGCTGGGGAATTTGATCAATTGGTAGAGCATGCTATAGGTATTGGGGTCGATGCCCGCATTCCCCAAAAACACATTTTTTTGGTGGATCCAAGAAATCTTCAGTTCACACTTCATGCAGCCTTGTCTTACGACAACCTACTGTCATGTCACAATGACAAGCAACTTTCCTGTCACACTGATGTCAAAATGTCAGATGAAAAAGCAAAGCATTACTTACTTTCAGAGGAGCAGCGTGACAACACCAATTGAGATCCACAAACAAAGCTGTGGATAGTTTCCTTGAAGCCAGAGCATAAAGAAAGAACAAATACAAATCCCGAAAAACAGGATCGAACCAGGGACTTTTAAATTTTCAGTCTAACGCTCTCCAACTGAGATATTTCTGCAATTCACTAAACTTAATTATGTGGCACCATTGACAATTTACATGCATGTGACTCACAATTTTGACACTCAAAATGTACATATTAGCCAGTACGGGGATCGAAACCATGACCTTTGCATTACTAGCATCAGACTCTAACCAACTGAGCTAACGGCCACTAGCTATTGGGGCAATTGTTGAGATGCACTGAGCCTCTGCAAGTGCTGGCACGTAAAACTAACAAGTCAACCAAGAGCATAGCCTGACAAGACTGGACACTCTTGGTTGCTTCTTGCAGAAAATTCCAACAACAGCTGGGGAATTGATCAATTGTTAGCATGCTATAGGTATTGGGATCGATGCCCGCATTCCCCAAAAACACATTTTTTGTGGATCCAAGAAAGCTCAAGTTCGCACTTCATGCAGCCTTGTCTTACGACAACCTACTGTCATGTCACAATGACAAGCAACTTTCCTGTCACACTGATGTCAAAATGTCAGATGAAAAAGCAAAGCATTACTTACTTCAGAGGAGCAGCGTGACACACACCATTGAGATCCACAAAGAAAGCTGTGGATAGTTTCCTGAAGCCAGAGCATAAAGAAAGAAAAAATACAAATCCCGAAAACCTTGGATCGAACAAGGGGACTTGTTAAATCTTCAGTATAACGCTCCCTCCCCAACTGAGCAATTTCAGCAATGCACTTAAT
>NW_022262615.1:0-22440 GCF_002021735.2 Oncorhynchus kisutch | reverse complement strand
GGTCTTGGGTCCTGGGCCTGGGTCTGGGTCCTGGGTCCTTGGGTCCTGGGTCCTGGGTCTTGGGTCCTGGGTCCTGGGTCTTGTCCTGGGTCTGGGTCTTGGGTCCTGGGTCTTTGGGTCTTGGGTCTTGGGTCCTGGGTCTGGGGTCTTGGTCCTGGTCCTGGGTCTTGGGTCTTGGTCCTGGGTCTTTGGTCCTGGGTCCTGGGTCTTGGTCTTGGGTCTTGGGTCCTTGGGTCCTGGGTCCTGGGTCTTGGGTCCTGGGTCCTGGGTCTTGGTCTTGGGTCCTGGTCCTGGGTCTTGGGTCTTGGGTCTTGGTCCTGGGTCTTGTCTTGGGTCTTGGGTCCTGGGTCCTGGGTCTTGGGTCCTGGGTCTGGGTCCTTGGGTCTTGGGTCTTGGGTCCTGGGTCTTGGGTCTTGGGTCTTGGTCCTGGGTCCTTGGGTCTTGGTCTTGGTCCTGGGTCTGGGTCCTGGTCCTGGGTCCTGGGTCTTGGGTCCTGGGTCTTGGGTCTGGGTCCTGGGTCTGGGTCCTGGTCCTGGGTCTGGGTCCTGGGTCCTGGGTCTTGGTCTTGGGTCTGGGTCCTGGGTCCTGGGTCCTGGGTCTTGGGTCTTGGTCCTGGGTCCTGGGTCTGGGTCTTGGGTCTGGTGGGTCTTGGTCCTGGGTCCTGGGTCTGGGTCCTGGGTCCTGGGTCCTGGTCTTGGGTCTTGGGTCCTGGGTCTTGGTCTTGGTCCTGGTCCTGGGTCCTGGGTCTTGGTCTTGGGTCTTGGGTCTCTTGGTCCTGGGTCCTGGGTCTTGGGTCTGGGTCCTGGGTCCTGGGTCTTGGGTCTTGGGTCTTGGGTCCTGGGTCTTGGGTCTTGGGTCCTGGGTCTTGGGTCCTGGGTCCTGGGTCTGGTCTTGGGTCCTGGTCTGGGTCTTGGGTCTTGGGTCTTGGTCCTGGGTCCTGGGTCCTGGGTCTTGGGTCCTGGGTCCTGGGTCTTGGGTCCTGGGTCCTGGTCCTTGGTCTTGGGTCTTGGTCCTGGGTCCTGGGTCTTGGGTCTTGGTCCTGGGTCCTGGGTCCTGGGTCTTGGGTCTTGGGTCTTGGGTCTTGGGTCCTGGGTCCTGGGTCCTGGGTCCTGGGTCCTGGTCTTGGTCTTGGCCTGGGTCCTGGGTCTGGGTCTGGGTCCTGGGTCCTGGGTCTGGGTCTTGGGTCCTGGGTCTTGGGTCTTGGGTCCTGGGTCTTGGGTCTTGGGTCTGGTCTTGGGTCTTGGGTCCTTGGGTCCTGGGTCTGGGTCTTGGGTCCTGGGTCCTGGGTCTTGGGTCTTGGGTCTTGGGTCTGGGTCCTGGGTCCTGGGTCTTGGGTCTTGGTCTTGGTCTTGGTCCTGGGTCCTGGGTCTTGGGTCTGGGTCCTGGGTCTTGGGTCTTGGGTCCTGGGTCCTGGGTCTTGGGTCTTGGGTCTTGGGTCCTGGGTCTTGGGTCTTGGGTCTTGGGTCCTGGGTCCTGGGTCTTGGTCCTGGTCTTGGGTCTTGGGTCTTGGGTCCTTGGGTCCTGGGTCTTGGGTCCTGGGTCTTGGGTCCTGGGTCTTGGGTCTTGGGTCTTGGGTCCTGGGTCTGGGTCCTGGGTCTGGGTCCTGGGTCTTGGTCTTGGGTCTTGGGTCCTGGGTCCTGGGTCTGGTCCTGGGTCCTGGGTCCTGGTCCTGGGTCCTGGTCTGGGTCTTGGGTCTGGGGTCCTGGGTCTGGGTCCTGGGTCCTTGGGTCTTGGGTCCTGGTCCTGGGTCCTGGGTCTTGGTCTTGGGTCTTGGGTCTTGGGTCCTGGGTCTGGGTCCTGGGTCCTGGTCCTGGGTCTTGGGTCTTGGGTCCTGGGTCTTGGGTCTTGGGTCCTGGTCCTGGGTCCTGGGTCTTGGGTCTTGGGGGGTCTTGGTCTTGGGTCCTGGGTCCTGGGTCTTGGGTCTTGGGTCCTGGGTCCTGGGTCTTGGTCTTGGTCTTGGGTCCTGGGTCTTGGGTCTTGGGTCTTGGGTCCTGGGTCTTGGGTCCTGGCCTGGTCTTGGGTCCTGGGTCTTGGGTCTTGGGTCTGGGTCTTGGGTCCTGGGTCTTGGGTCTTGGGTCTTGGGTCCTGGGTCCTGGGTCTGGGTCCTGGGTCCTGGGTCCTGGTCTTGGGTCTTGGGTCTTGGGTCCTGGGTCCTGGGTCTGGGTCTGGGTCCTGGGTCCTGGGTCCTGGGTCTTGGTCTTGGGTCTGGGTCCTGGTCCTGGGTCCTGGGGTGGGCCTTGGGTCTTGGGTCCTGGGTCCTGGGTCCTGGGTCCTGGGTCCTGTTTGGTCTTGGGTCCTGGGTCCTGGTCTGGGGTCCTGGGTCCTGGGTCCTGGGTCTTGGGTCTTGGTCCTGGGTCCTGGGTCCTGGGTCCTGGGTCCTGGGTCTTGGGTCCTGGGTCTTGGGTCTTGGGTCCTGGGTCTTGGGTCTTGGGTCCTGGTCTTGGGTCTTGGGTCTTGGGTCCTGGGTCTGGGTCTGGGTCCTGGGTCCTGGGTCTTGGGTCTTGGTCCTGGTCTCTTGGGTCCTGGGTCCTGGGTCTTGGGTCTTGGGTCTTGGTCTGGGTCCTGGGTCCTGGGTCCTGGGTCCTGGGTCCTGGGTCTTGGGTCCTGGGTCCTGGGTCTTGGGTCTGGGTCCTGGGTCCTGGGTCCTGGTCTTGGGTCTGGGTCTGGGTCTTGGGTCTTGGGTCCTTGGGTCTGGGTCCTGGGTCTGGTCCTGGGTCTTGGGTCTTGGGTCTTGGTCCTGGGTCTTGGGTCTGGGTCTTGGTCCTGGGTCTGGGTCTTGGGTCTTGGGTCCTGGGTCTTGGGTCCTGGGTCTTGGGTCCTGGGTCTTGGGTCTTGGGTCCTGGGTCCTGGGTCTTGGGTCTTGGGTCCTGGGTCCTGGGTCTTGGGTCCTGGGTCTTGGTCTTGGGTCCTGGGTCTTGGGTCCTGGGTCTTGGGTCCTGGGTCTTGGGTCTGGGTCTTGGGTCCTGGGTCCTGGGTCTTGTCTGGGTCTGGGTCTTGTCTGGGTCCTGGGTCCTGGGTCCTGGGTCTTGGGTCTTGGGTCCTGGGTCTTGGGTCCTGGGTCCTGGGTCTTGGGTCTTGGGTCTTGGGTCCTGGGTCCTGGGTCCTGGGTCCTGGGTCTTGGGTCTTGGGTCCTGGGTCTTGGGTCTTGGGTCCTGGGTCCTGGGTCTTGGTCTTGGGTCCTGGGTCTTGGGTCCTGGGTCTTGGGTCTTGGTCTTGGGTCCTGGGTCCTGGGTCTTGGGTCCTGGTCTTGGGTCTTGGTCTTGGGTCCTGGGTCTTGGGTCTTGGGTCTTGGGTCCTGGGTCTTGGGTCTTGGGTCTTGGGTCCTGGGTCTTGGTCCTGGGTCCTGGGTCCTGGGTCCTGGGTCTTGGGTCCTGGGTCTTGGGTCTTGGGTCCTGGGTCCTGGGTCCTGGGTCTTGGGTCTTGGGTCTTGGGTCCTGGGTCTTGGGTCTGGGTCTTGGGTCCTGGGTCCTGGTCTTGGGTCCTGGGTCTTGGGTCTTGGGTCTGGGTCCTGGGTCTTGGGTCTTGGGTCTTGGGTCTGGGTCTTGGGTCTTGGGTCTTGGGTCCTGGGTCTTGGTCCTGGGTCTTGGGTCCTGGGTCTGGGTCTTGGGTCCTGGGTCTTGGGTCTTGGTCCTGGGTCCTGGGTCTTGGGTCCTGGGTCTGGGTCTTGGGTCCTGGGTCTGGGTCCTGGGTCTTGGGTCCTGGGTCTTGGGTCTGGGTCTTGGGTCCTGGGTCCTGGGTCTGGTCTGGGTCCTGGGTCTGGTCTGGGTCCTGGGTCCTGGGTCCTGGGTGGGTCTTGGGTCTTGGGTCCTGGGTCTTGGGTCCTGGGTCCTGGGTCTTGGTCTTGGGTCCTGGGTCTGGGTCCTGGGTCCTGGGTCTTGGTCCTGGGTCTTGGGTCTGGGTCTTGGGTCCTGGGTCTTGGGTCTTGGTCTGGGTCCTGGGTCTTGGGTCTTGGGTCTTGGGTCCTGGGTCTTGGGTCCTGGGTCCTGGGTCTTGGGTCCTGGGTCCTGGGTCTTGGGTCTTGGGTCCTGGGTCCTGGGTCTGGGTCCTGGGTCTTGGGTCTTGGGTCTTGGGTCCTGGGTCTTGGGTCTTGGGTCTTGGGTCCTGGGTCCTGGGTCTTGGGTCCTGGGTCTTGGTCTTGGTCTTGGGTCTTGGGTCTTGGGTCTTGGGTCTTGGGTCCTGGGTCTTGGGTCTTGGGTCTTGGGTCCTGGGTCTTGGTCCTGGGTCTTGGGTCCTGGGTCTTGGGTCTGGGTCCTGGGTCTTGGGTCTTGGGTCCTGGGTCTGGTCTTGGGTCCTGGGTCCTGGGTCTTGGGTCCTGGGTCTTGGGTCCTGGGTCTTGGGTCCTGGGTCTTGGGTCTGGGTCTTGGGTCCTGGGTCCTGGGTCTTGTCTGGGTCCTGGGTCTTGTCTGGGTCCTGGGTCCTGGGTCCTGGGTCTTGGGTCTTGGGTCCTGGGTCTTGGGTCCTGGGTCCTGGGGTCTTGGGTCTTGGGTCTTGGGTCCTGGGTCCGGTCCTGGGTCCTGGGTCCTGGGTCTTGGGTCCTTGGGTCTTGGGTCTTGGGTCTGGGTCCTGGTCTTGGGTCTTGGGTCTTGGGTCCTGGGTCTTGGGTCTTGGGTCTTGGGGATCCTGGGTCCTGGGTCTTGGGTCTGGGTCTTTGGTCTGGTCTTGGGTCCTGGGTCTTGGGTCTTGGGTCCTGGGTCTTGGGTCCTGGGTTCTTGGGTCCTGGGTCCTGGGTCTTTGGGTCCTGGGTCTTGGGGTCTGGGTCCTGGGTCCTGGGTCTTGGGTCTTGGGTCTTGGGTCCTGGTCTTGGGTCCTGGGTCTTGGGTCTGGGTCTTGGGTCTGGGGTCTTGGGTCCTGGGTCCTGGGTCTTGGGTCTTCGGGTCCCTTTGGGTCCTTGGGTCCTGGGTCCTGGGTCCTGGGTCCTGGGTCCTGGGTCTTGGGTCCTGGGTCTGGGTCTTGGGTCCTGGGTCTGGGTCTTGGGTCTTGGGTCTTGGGTCCTGGGTCTTGGGTCTTGGGTCTTGGGTCCTGGGTCCTGGGTCTTGGGTCCTGGGTCTTGGGTCTTGGGTCTTGGGTCCTGGGTCTTGGGTCTTGGGTCTTGGGTCTTGGTCCTGGGTCTTGGGTCCTGGGTCTTGGGTCCTGGGTCCTGGGTCTTGGGTCCTGGGTCTTGGGTCTTGGGTCCTGGGTCCTGGGTCTTGGGTCTTGGGTCTTGGGTCCTGGGTCTTGGGTCTTGGGTCTTGGGTCCTGGGTCGGGTCTTGGGTCCTGGGTCTTGGGTCTTGGGTCTGGGTCCTGGGTCCTGGGTCTTGGGTCTGGGTCCTGGGTCTTGGTCTTGGGTCTTGGGTCCTGGGTCTTGGGTCCTGGGTCTTGGGTCTTGGGTCCTGGGTCCTGGGTCTTGGGTCCTGGGTCTTGGGTCCTGGGTCCTGGGTCTTGGGTCCTGGGTCTTGGGTCCTGGGTCTTGGGTCTGGGTCTTCTGGGTCCTGGTCTTGTCTGGGTCCTGGGTCCTGGGTCCTGGGTCTTGGGTTCTGGGTCTTGGGTCCTGGGTCCTGGGTCTTGTCTGGGTCCTGGGTCTTGTCTGGGTCCTGGGTCCTGGGTCCTGGTCTTGGGTCTTGGGTCCTGGGTCTTGGGTCCTGGGTCCTGGGTCTTGGGTCTTGGGTCTTGGGTCCTGGGTCCTGGGTCCTGGGTCCTGGGTCCTGGGTCCTGGGTCTTGGGTCTTGGGTCTTGGGTATTGGGTCTTGGGTCTTGGGTCCATGGGTCCTGGGTCTTGGGTCCTGGGTCTTGGGTCTTGTGTCCTGGGTCTTGGGTCTTGGGTCTTGGGTCTTTGAAGTAAACACCCTCTTTTAACTATTAAGGGTTAATGCCACACGGTCAACGTTAGGCTTGCACGGATCGGGAGGACCTTAGGAACGTACCTGAGGTCGAATTGTGCTTCTCACCCTAACGGTTCTCTCACTGTCACCCAAAAGCAAATGACGTTGTGGGGCATGCTTCATTTTGGGCCTACTTTTCTAATGGTCGCTGCGCCTAGACCGAGCGAGCTACGGTCAAGCGGGATATCTCGTTGAACTCGGCACGGCCTAGAGATTATATTTATGCCATTGCGTGCTCTCTGTGTCTTTGAGCACCGCACTTTATCACTCCATCCTTGCTGTGTGTGTATGTGAAAGCTTTTCTTTGACATCTGTTGGGAGAAATGACTGATTTACAGTTCATGAGGGTTACCTAGTCACACATATGAAGTTTTGGAGAGATGTGACTTTTCTAACCCTTCAAAACAGACAGTGTGACCCAATTAAAGGCACTTCCGGTTGGCACAGGAAGCTATAAGTAAACACATGTCTTGATTGACATAGAAACTTACAGAATCCTGAGTTTTAAGTCTTTAAGTTAAGAATTGACTGATCTACGATCTACACAGGGTTGAATGTAGTCATTTTCACCTTTGAAGGTTATGTACATCAAAACACCTTTTGGGTTATAACCTGGTTAGGGGTGTTTGGCCTTTAGGCCTGTATGTCCCTTCATCCCATGAGAGAGAGTTTAACTTTTTAAGCCTCTCTGTGTCTTCTTATTCATAATCTTTAAATTTTTGGGTTACCAGATGCACAACAATCAGTATCCATCGTGAAATTTCAAAGTGTCCATAATGCACTCAGGTCGCCCCTGACAGAGAGAGGGCCGTAGTAGGGTGTTTCCATAGCGGGCATTAATATCAGAATGACCCTTAAATGCATTTAGGACCATATTTGAATTTTTGGGTTACCAGATGCACGTTTTCAATCACCAGGTGCACGGGTCTATTTCCTCTTGGGTTACCAGATGCACGTTTTCAATCACCAGGTGCACGGGTCTATTTCCTCCTCCAGCACTTGGCTAACAGTCCATAAAGCACCCAGGTCGGCCCTGAGTGAAAGAGGGCCATAGTAGGGTGCTCCTATAGCGGGCATTAAAATCAGAATGACCCTTAAATGCATTTAGGACCATATTTGAATTTTTGGGTTACCAGATGCACGTTTTCAATCACCAGGTGCACGGGTCTATTTCCTCTTGGGTTACCAGATGCACGTTTTCAATCACCAGGTGCACGGGTCTATTTCCTCCTCCAGCACTTGGCTAACAGTCCATAAAGCACCCAGGTCGGCCCTGAGTGAAAGAGGGCCGTAGTAGGGTGCTCCTATAGCGGGCATTAAAATCAGAATGACCCTTAAATGCATTTAGGACCATATTTGAATTTTTGGGTTACCAGATGCACGTTTTCAATCACCAGGTGCACGGGTCTATTTCCTCCTCCAGCACTTGGCTAACAGTCCATAAAGCACCCAGGACGGCCCTGAGTGAAAGAGGGCCGTAGTAGGGTGCTCCTATAGCGGGCATTAAAATCAGAATGACCGTTAAATGCATTTTGGGCCTTCTTTTTTTCAAAGTCGCTGCACTCAGAACGAGCTACGGTCAAGCGGGGCGTCTCGTTGAACTCGGCACAGTCTGGCGACTGTGGTGATGCCATTTTTTGTGTTGATTTCAGAATGCCATTTTGGTGATGGTCCCTCTCCGTTTAAACACATTGCAAATGTACAAAAGTCAACTAGCAAGTCAGTGTCCATCAGTCAATTAGATGTCATTATGACACCAAACTGATATCAATTGACACCAAACCCACTTTTTCCTACTCATTTAGAAGCCAACTATCACATATGTCAGAGCAGGCCCATAATTCACAGCGCCTTCGGTTTAAAACATAATAAAAACGTAAAACACATAGTTACGTTCTAGCTGCGGGTCCAGGTCGGACATTATGTGTAGGCCTATGTGAGGCGACCCCGAATCCCGAGTTTCGGCTCGATAGGTCCTTCGGTGCCCGACTAAAACCCTAATTGGTGCTGAAAATCCACTTTTTTCCATGCCTTGCTACGGGGTCCTTGAATGAGCTATCGGACAGAAACGTTGGGATCTGTCTCTATGGGCCGAGCCGGTTTCAATGCACCTAGCCTTGCGTCTCTGAGACTTTTCTAAATGTCGTCATTTTCGTAACGGTCAAAATGAATTGAAGTCATTGCAAATGTACGAGGCTGTTTCTCGGTCCGAGAACCTTCTAGAGCCACGTAACTCACCACGCACTATTGACCGGAGGTCTAGAACAGGATTCTAAAGTTTCGGAACTCTAGGTCTGACGGTTCTTTTTTAGCTCGAACAAAGCTAACTATTGCAGTCACTGTCTGTATCTACGCACCCCAATACGTCCCTCCATCCAAGTTGTGTTTTAGGGTGATTTATTTTTCCTTTGAAATTTTAAGGGAAAAATGTCTGATTTACAGTTCATGGGGGTTGCCTAATCACATATATGAAGTTTTGGAAAGATCTGACTTTTTTAACCCCTCGAAACAGCCCAAGAGACACCAATTATGACACTTCCGGTTGGCACAGGAAGCTATAAATCAACACATATCCTCACTGGGGTATGCTTTTACAGAATCCTGAGTTTTAAGTCCTTACGTTAAGAATTGACTGATTTACACAGGGTTGAATGCACTATGTCTATCAAACTGCAGGCAGGGTATGGATAAACACTTTTAGGGTGATTTTAACCACTTCCGGTTGTTCCAGGAAGCTTAGAATCAACACAGGTAGACCTCGTAGTGGCCTGATGGACTGTCATCGAAGACAGGTTCATACGACATTCATAACCCACATAGGCTTCAGGTTGAATTTAGGGGTGCAGGCAATGTATTCCTATGGGGAGAGAAGTCAATGCAAACTCTTTGAAGTAAACACCCTCTTTTAACTATTAAGGGTTAATGCCACACGGTCAACGTTAGGCTTGCACGGATCGGGAGGACCTTAGGAACGTACCTGAGGTCGAATTGTGCTTCTCACCCTAACGGTTCTCTCACTGTCACCCAAAAGCAAATGACGTTGTGGGGCAGGCTTCATTTTGGGCCTACTTTTCTAATGGTCGCTGCGCTTAGACCGAGCGAGCTACGGTCAAGCGGGATATCTCGTTGAACTCGGCACGGCCTAGAGATTATGTTTATGCCATTGCCTGCTCTCTGTGTCTTTGAGCACCGCACTTTATCACTCCATCCTTGCTGTGTGTGTGTGTGAGAGCTTTTCTTTGACATCTGCTGGGAGAAATGACTGATTTACAGTTTAGGAGGGTTACCTAGTCACACATATGAAGTTTTGGAGAGATGTGACTTTTCTAACCCTTCAAAACAGACAGTGTGACCCAATTAAAGGCACTTCCGGTTGGCACAGGAAGCTATAAGTAAACACATGTCTTGATTGACATAGAAACTTACAGAATCCTGAGTTTTAAGTCTTTAAGTTAAGAATTGACTGATCTACGATCTACACAGGGTTGAATGTAGTCATTTTCACCTTTGAAGGTTATGTACATCAAAACACCTTTTGGGTTAATTTAACCACTTCCGTTTGCTTCAGGAAGCTTAGAATTGGCACAGGTAGACCTCATAGTGGTCTGATGGACTGTCATGAAGGGCCAGCCTTCATTTTGGGCCTACTTTTCTAATGGTCGCTGTGCTTAGACCGAGCGAGCTACGCTCAAGCGGGGCATCTTGTTGAACTCGGCACGGCCTAGAGAATATGGAAATGCCATTGTAGGCTTTGTGTGTCTTTAAGCACCGCACTTTGTCACTCCATCCTTGCTGTGTGTGTGTTTCTGTGTGTGTGTGTGTGAGAGAGAGCTTTTCTTTGACATCTGTTGGGAGAAATGACTGACGTACAGTTTATGGGGGTTGCCTAATCACACATATGAAGTTTTGAAAAGATCTGACCTTTTTAACCCTTGGAAAATGCCACTGTGACACCATTTAAGGCACTTCCGGTTGGCACAGGAAGCTATAAATAAACTCATATCCTGATTGAGGTATGCCTTTACATAATCCTGAGTTTTAAGTCTTTACGTTAAGAACTGAGTTATTTACGGAGGGTTTAGGGAGTGTGTGTTATTTCAGAAAATCATAAAAAATCACAGAAATCTCGCAGAGCTCCGCAGCACACTTTAAAAAGATTCGTAAGAACACCCTGCAACTGGATCTGTAACCGTTGAAAAAAAAACACCTATCCGTGAACATCACCAATCTGTCGTTGTACGATTTCTCTTAAATGACGATAGACAAATGGCTGTTTTTTTTATTTATTGACACCGGAGGCTCCTTGACTTTGACGTGAAGTGGAAAAATATTTTCTCTATTTTCATTTTGGACCTTTAATCCCAGATAAATGGCCATAACTCAAAAACCGTTGAGGCCTAGACGCCATCTTGTTCGGGGCCAACTGCCCGTTATGCCAAACCTACGCTCACCGAGTTTCGGCTTTGAAATATTTTCAGTTTTCGAGAAAAGGCCCCGTCGTGAATCGTGATGTTTTGTCCAATAGCAATATGATTGCTTATGCCCTCTTGTGGGAATTTCCGGGACAGCGGCAAAATGAACAAAATCTTATTATTTTTGTAAAACGGAAACCGAATGTCCGACAAAGTTCATTTGATGACTTCCCGGTAGGTCCGGCCCTGCCGCTCGGCCCGACGCCGTCCGCGAATTTTACAAACGATTTCGGATGTCTAGTAAGGGACCGTACATTTGCAATATGGACTTTCTCACTAACCATATGGCACCTGCCGAAATCTTCCCTTAAGGTATGCAAGTGCTGGCGCGTAAACTAACAAGTCAACCAAGAGCATAGCCTGACAAGACTGGACACTCTTGGTTGCTTCTTGCAGAAATTCCAAACAGCTGGGGAATTTGATCAATTGGTAGCATGCTATTGGGATCGATGCCCGCATTCCCCAAAAACACATTTTTTTGTGGATCCAAGAAAGCTCCAGTTCACACTTCATGCAGCCTTGTCTTACGACAACCTACTGTCATGTAACAATGACTAGCAACTTTCCTGCCACACTGATGTCAAAATGTCAGATGAAAAAGCAAGACATTACTTACTTTCCGAGGAGCAGCGTGACACACACCATTGAGGACCACAACAAAGCTGGGGATAGTTTCCTTGAAGCCAGAGCATATAGAAAGAACAAATACAAATGCCAAAAACCGGGATTGAACCAGAGACCATTAGATCTTCAGTATAACACTCTCCCAACTGAGATATTTCTGCAATTCACTAAACTTAATTATGTGGCACCATTGACAATTTACATGCATGTGACTCACAATTTTGACACTCAAAATGTACATATTAGCCAGTACGGGGATCGAACCCATGACCCAGACCAAGACCAAGACCCAGACTAAGACCAAGAACAAGACCAGACCAAGAACAAGACCAAGACAAGACAAGACCAAGACCAAAACCAGGCGGAAGGGTAGCCTAGTGGTTAGAGCGCTGGACTAGTAATTGAAAGGTTGCAAGTTCAAACCCCCAAGCTGACAAGGTCTTGGTGTCTGGGTCTTGTGTGGGTCAAACAAAAGACCCACCAAACAAAAGATCCACCAAACAAAAGATCCACCAAACAAAAGATCCACCAAACAAAAGACTGGACACTCTTGGTTGCTTCTTGCGGAAATTCCAAACAGCTGGGGAATTTGATCAATTGGTAGCATGCTATAGGTATTGGGGTCGATGCCCGCATTCCCCAAAAACACATTTTTTTTGTGGATCCAAGAAAGCTTCAGTTCACACTTCATGCAGCCTTGTCTTACGACAACCTACTGTCATGTCACAATGACAAGCAACTTTCCTGTCACACTGATGTCAAAATGTCAGATGAAAAAGCAAAGCATTACTTACTTTCAGAGGAGCAGCGTGACACACACCATTGAGATCCACAAACAAAGCTGTGGATAGTTTCCTTGAAGCCAGAGCATAAAGAAAGAATAAATACAAATCCCGAAAACCGGGATTGAACCAGGGACTTTCAGATCTTCAGTCTAACGCTCTCCCAACTGAGCTATTTCAGCAATGCACTTAACTTAATTATGTGGCACCATTGACAATTTACATGCATGTGACTCACAATTTTGACACTCAAAATGTACATATTAGCCAGTACGGGGATCAAACCCATGACCTTTGCATTATTAGCATCAGACTCTAACCAACTGAGCTAACCGGACACTAGCTATTGGGCGCATTTGGTTGAGATGCACTAAGCCTCTGCAAGTGCTGGCGCGTAAACTAACAAGTCAACCAAGAGCATAGCCTGACAAGACTGGACACTCTTGGTTGCTTCTTGCAGAAATTCCAAACAGCTGGGGAATTTGATCAATTGGTAGCATGCTATAGGTATTGGGATCGATGCCCGCATTCCCCAAAAACACATTTTTTTGTGGATCCAAGAAAGCTCCAGTTCACACTTCATGCAGCCTTGTCTTACGACAACCTACTGTCATGTAACAATGACTAGCAACTTTCCTGTCACACTGATGTCAAAATGTCAGATGAAAAAGCAAGACATTACTTACTTTCTGAGGAGCAGCGTGGCACACACCATTGAGGACCACAACAAAGCTGGGGATAGTTTCCTTGAAGCCAGAGCATAAAGAAAGAACAAATACAAATGCCAAAAACCAGGATTGAACCAGAGACCATTAGATCTTCAGTCTAACACTCTCCCAACTGAGATATTTCTGCAATTCACTAAACTTAATTATGTGGCACCATTGACAATTTACATGCATGTGACTCACAATTTTGACACTCAAAATGTACATATTAGCCAGTACGGGGATCGAACCCATGACCCAGACCAAGACCAAGACCCAGACTAAGACCAAGAACAAGACCAGACCAAGAACAAGACCAAGACAAGACAAGACCAAGACCAAAACCAGGCGGAAGGGTAGCCTAGTGGTTAGAGCGCTGGACTAGTAATTGAAAGGTTGCAAATTCAAACCCCCAAGCTGACAAGGTCTTGGTGTCTGGGTCTTGTCTGGGTCAAACAAAAGACCCACCAAACAAAAGATCCACCAAACAAAAGATCCACCAAACAAAAGACTGGACACTCTTGGTTGCTTCTTGCGGAAATTCCAAACAGCTGGGGAATTTGATCAATT
Source organism: Oncorhynchus kisutch (assembly GCF_002021735.2). Lineage (NCBI taxonomy): Eukaryota > Metazoa > Chordata > Actinopteri > Salmoniformes > Salmonidae > Oncorhynchus > Oncorhynchus kisutch. The sequence goes on along the minus strand of NW_022262615.1, from coordinate 9,426 downwards.
GGTAGCATGCTATAGGTATTGGGGTCGATGCCCGCATTCCCCAAAAACAAATTTTTTTTGTGGATCCAAGAAAGCTTCAGTTCACACTTCATGCAGCCTTGTCTTACGACAACCTACTGTCATGTCACAATGACAAGCAACTTTCCTGTCACACTGATGTCAAAATGTCAGATGAAAAAGCAAAGCATTACTTACTTTCAGAGGAGCAGCGTGACACACACCATTGAGATCCACAAACAAAGCTGTGGATAGTTTCCTTGAAGCCAGAGCATAAAGAAAGAACAAATACAAATCCCGAAAACCAGGATTGAACCAGGGACTTTCAGATCTTCAGTCTAACGCTCTCCCAACTGAGCTATTTCAGCAATGCACTTAACTTAATTATGTGGCACCATTGACAATTTACATGCATGTGACTCACAATTTTGACACTCAAAATGTACATATTAGCCAGTACGGGGATCAAACCCATGACCTTTGCATTATTAGCATCAGACTCTAACCAACTGAGCTAACCGGACACTAGCTATTGGGCGCATTTGGTTGAGATGCACTAAGCCTCTGCAAGTGCTGGCGCGTAAACTAACAAGTCAACCAAGAGCATAGCCTGACAAGACTGGACACTCTTGGTTGCTTCTTGCAGAAATTCCAAACAGCTGGGGAATTTGATCAATTGGTAGCATGCTATAGGTATTGGGATCGATGCCCGCATTCCCCAAAAACAATTTTTTTTGTGGATCCAAGAAAGCTCCAGTTCACACTTCATGCAGCCTTGTCTTACGACAACCTACTGTCATGTAACAATGACTAGCAACTTTCCTGTCACACTGATGTCAAAATGTCAGATGAAAAAGCAAGACATTACTTACTTTCTGAGGAGCAGCGTGGCACACACCATTGAGGACCACAACAAAGCTGGGGATAGTTTCCTTGAAGCCAGAGCATAAAGAAAGAACAAATACAAATGCCAAAAACCGGGATTGAACCAGAGACCATTAGATCTTCAGTCTAACACTCTCCCAACTGAGATATTTCTGCAATTCACTAAACTTAATTATGTGGCACCATTGACAATTTACATGCATGTGACTCACAATTTTGACACTCAAAATGTACATATTAGCCAGTACGGGGATTGAACCCATGACCCAGACCAAGACCAAGACCCAGACTAAGACCAAGAACAAGACCAGACCAAGAACAAGACCAAGACAAGACAAGACCAAGACCAAAACCAGGCGGAAGGGTAGCCTAGTGGTTAGAGCGCTGGACTAGTAATTGAAAGGTTGCAAGTTCAAACCCCCAAGCTGACAAGGTCTTGGTGTCTGGGTCTTGTCTGGGTCAAACAAAAGACCCACCAAACAAAAGATCCACCAAACAAAAGATCCACCAAACAAAAGATCCACCAAACAAAAGACTGGACACTCTTGGTTGCTTCTTGCGGAAATTCCAAACAGCTGGGGAATTTGATCAATTGGTAGCATGCTATAGGTATTGGGGTCGATGCCCGCATTCCCCAAAAACACATTTTTTTTGTGGATCCAAGAAAGCTTCAGTTCACACTTCATGCAGCCTTGTCTTACGACAACCTACTGTCATGTCACAATGACAAGCAACTTTCCTGTCACACTGATGTCAAAATGTCAGATGAAAAAGCAAAGCATTACTTACTTTCAGAGGAGCAGCGTGACACACACCATTGAGATCCACAAACAAAGCTGTGGATAGTTTCCTTGAAGCCAGAGCATAAAGAAAGAACAAATACAAATCCCGAAAACCGGGATTGAACCAGGGACTTTCAGATCTTCAGTCTAACGCTCTCCCAACTGAGCTATTTCAGCAATGCACTTAACTTAATTATGTGGCACCATTGACAATTTACATGCATGTGACTCACAATTTTGACACTCAAAATGTACATATTAGCCAGTACGGGGATCAAACCCATGACCTTTGCATTATTAGCATCAGACTCTAACCAACTGAGCTAACCGGACACTAGCTATTGGGCGAATTTGGTTGAGATGCACTAAGCCTCTGCAAGTGCTGGCGCGTAAACTAACAAGTCAACCAAGAGCATAGCCTGACAAGACTGGACACTCTTGGTTGCTTCTTGCAGAAATTCCAAACAGCTGGGGAATTTGATCAATTGGTAGCATGCTATAGGTATTGGGATCGATGCCCGCATTCCCCAAAAACACATTTTTTTGTGGATCCAAGAAAGCTCCAGTTCACACTTCATGCAGCCTTGTCTTACGACAACCTACTGTCATGTAACAATGACTAGCAACTTTCCTGTCACACTGATGTCAAAATGTCAGATGAAAAAGCAAAGCATTACTTACTTTCAAAGGAGCAGCGTGACACACACCATTGAGATCCACAAAGAAAGTTGTGGATAGTTTCCTTGAAGCCAGAGCATAAAGAAAGAACAAATACAAATCCGGAAAACCGGGATCGAACCAGGGACTTTTAAATCTTCAGTCTAACGCTCTCCCAACTGAGCAATTTCAGCAATGCACTTAACTTAATTATGTGGCACCATTGACAATTTACATGCATGTGACTCAGAATTTTGACACTCAAAATGTACATATTAGCCAGTACGGGGATCGAACCCATGACCCAGACCAAGACCAAGACCCAGACTAAGACCAAGAACAAGACCAAGACAAGACAAGACCAAGACCAAGACCAGGCGGAAGGGTAGCCTAGTGGTTAGAGCGCTGGACTAGTAATTGGTCTTGGTCTTGGGTCTTGTCTGGTTCCTGGGTCTTAGTTCCTGGGTCTTGGGTCCTGGGTCTGGGTCATGTCTGGGTCTTGGGTCTTGGGTCTGGGTCTTGGTCTTGTCTGGGTCCTGGGTGTGGGTCTTGTCTGGGTCCTGGGTCTGGGTCCTGGGTCTTGTCTGGGTCCTGGGTCTGGGTCTTGGGTCCTGGGTCTGGTGTCCTGGGTCCTGGTCAACTGTGGGTCAACTGCCTGTTCAGGGGCAGAATGACAGATTTGTACCTTGTCAGCTCAGGGGTTTGAACTTGCAACCTTTCGGTTACTAGTCCAGTGCTCTAACCACTAGGCTACCCTGCCGTCTGCTCTTGGTCTTGGTCTTGTTCTTGGGTCCTGGGTCTGGGTCTTGGTGTTGGTCTTGCAACCTTTCGATTACTAGTCCAGCGCTCTAACCACTAGGCTACCCTTCCGCCTGGTTTTGGTCTTGGTCTTGTCTTGTTCTTGTTCTTGTTCTGGGTCAGGGTCTTGGGTCTTGGTCTTGGGTCTTGGTCTTGGGTCTTGTCTGGTTCCTGGTTCTTAGTTCCTGGGTCTTAGTTCCTGGGTCTTGTCTGGGTCCTGGGTCCTGGGTCTTGGGTCTGGGTCCTGGGTCTTGGGTCTTGGGTCTTGGGTCCTGGGTCTGGGTCTGGGTCATGTCTGGGTCTGGGTCTGGGTCTTGGTCTTGGGTCTTGGGTCTTGGGTCCTGGGTCTTGGGTCTTGGGTCCTGGGTCTTGGGTCCTGGGTCCTGGGTCTTGGGTCCTGGGTCTTGTCTGGGTCCTGGGTCTTGGGTCCTGGGTCTGGGTCTTGGTGTTGGTCTTGTCTGGTCCTAGGTCCTGGGTCTGGGTCTTGGGTCTGGGTCTTGTCTGGGTCTTGGTCTTGTCTGGGTCTTGGGTCCTGGGTCTTGGGTCTGGGTCTTGGTCTTGTCTGGGTCTTGGGTCCTGGGTCTTGGGTCCTGGGTCTGGGTCCTGGGTCCTGGGTCTTGTCTGGGTCCTGGGTCTGGGTCTGGGTCTTGGGTCTTTGTCTTGTCTCGGTCCTGGGTCTGGGTCCTGGGTCTTGTCTGGGTCCTGGGTCTGGGTCTGGGTCTTGTCTGGGTCTGGGTCTGGGTCTTGGCTCCTGGGTCTTGGGTCCTGGGTCTTTGTCTTGGGTCTTGTCTGGGTCCTGGGTCTGGGTTTTGGGTCCTGGGTCTTGGGTCTTGTCTGGGTCCTGGGTCTGGGTCCTGGGTCCTGGGTCTGGGTCCTGGGTCCTGGGTCTGGGTCCTGGGTCTGGGTCTTGTCTGGGTCTGGGTCTTGGGTCTTGGCTCCTGGGTCCTGGGTCTTGTCTGGGTCTGGGTCTTGGGTCTGGGTCTTGGGTCTTGGGTCTTGGGTCCTGGGTCTTGTCTGGGTCTTGGGTCCTGGGTCTTGTCTGGGTCCTGGGTCTTGTCTGGGTCTGGGTCCTGGGTCCTGGTTCTGGGTCCTGGGTCTTGTCTGGGTCTGGGCCTGGGTCTTGGGTCTTGTCTGGGTCCTGGGTCTTGGGTCTTGTCTGGGTCTTGGGTCCTGGGTCTTGGGTCCTGGGTCTGGGTCTTGGGTCCTGGGTCCTGGGTCCTGGGTCTTGGGTCCTGGGTCCTGGGTCTGGGTCTGGGTCTGGGTCTTGGGTCCTGGGTCCTGGGTCCTGGGTCTGGGTCTTGGGTCCTGGGTCTGGGTCATGTCTGGGTCTGGGTCTGGGTCTTGGGTCCTGGGTCTGGGTCTTGGTCTTGGGTCTGGGTCCTGGGTCCTGGGTCCTGGGTCTTGGGTCCTGGGTCTTGTCTGGGTCTTGGGTCCTGGGTCTTGTCCTGGGTCTTGGGTCCTGGGTCTGGGTCTTGGTCTGGGTCTTGGGTCCTGGGTCTGGGTCTGGGTCTGGGTCCTGGGTCCTGGGTCTTGGGTCTGGGTCTGGGTCTGGGTCCTGGGTCTGGGTCTGGGTCTGGGTCTTGGGTCCTGGGTCTGGGTCTGGGTCTGGGTCCTGGGTCCCAAGACCCAAGACCTAGACCCAGGACCCAGGACCCCAGGACCCAAGACCCAGACAAGACCCAGACAAGATCCAGGACCCAAGACCCAGGAACCAAGACAGGACCCAAGACCCAGGACCCCAGACCCAGGACCCAGACAAGACCCAGGACCCAGACCCAAGACCCAGACCCAGGACCCAAGACCCAGAACCCAGACAAGATCCAGGACCCAAGACCCAAGACCCAGGACCCAGTACCCAAGACCCAGACCCAGAACCCAAGACCCAGACCCAGACCCAGGACCCAGACAAGGCCCAGGACCCAAGACCCAGGACCCAGGACCCAAGACCCAGGACCCAGACAAGATCCAGGACCCAAGACCCAGGACCCAGTACCCAAGACCCAGACCCAGACCCAGACCCAGGACCCAAGACCCAGGACCCAGGACCCAGGACCCAGGACCCAAGACCCAGGACCCAAGACCCAGGACCCAAGACCCAGGACCCAGACAAGACCCAGGACCCAGACCCAAGACCCAGACCCAGGACCCAGACAAGACCAGGACCCAAGACAAAGACCCAGGACCCAAGACCCAGACCCAAGACCCAGGCCCAAGACCCAAGACCCAGGCCCAGACCCAGACAAGACCCAGACCCAAGACCCAGGACCCAGAACCAGGCCCCAGGACCCAGACCCAGGACCCAGACAAGACCCAGGACCCAGACAAGACCCAGGACCCAAGACCCAGACAAGACCCAGGACCCAAGACCCAAGACCCAGACCCAGACAAGACCCAGACCCAGGACCCAGACAAGACCCAGGACCCAGGACCCAGACCCAGGACCCAAGACCCAAGACCCAGACCCAGACCCAGGACCCAAGACCCAGACAAGACCAAGACCCAGACCCAAGACCCAGGACCCAAGACCCAGACCCAGGACCCAAGACCCAGACCCAGGACCCAGGACCCAGACCCAGGACCCAAGACCCAGACCCAGACCCAGGACTCAAGACCCAGACCCAGACCCAGGACCCAGACAAGACCCAGGACCCAAGACCCAGACCCAGGACCCAGGACCCAGACAAGACCCAAGACCAAGACCCAGACCCAAGACCAGGACCCAGACAAGACCCAGGACCCAAGACCCAGACAAGACCCAGGACCCAAGACCCAGGACCCAGGACCCAGACCCAAGACCCAGGACCCAGACCCAGGACCCCAGGACCCAGGATCCAAGACCCAGACCCAGACCCAGACCCCAGGACCCAAGACCCAGGACCCAGGACCCAGGACCCAGGACCCAAGACCCAGGACCCAAGACCCAGACAAGACCCAAGACCCAGGACCCAGACAAGACCCAGGACCCAGACCCAAGACCCAGACCCAGGACCCAGATAAGACCAGGACCCAAGACAAAGACCCAGGACCCAAGACCCCAGACCCAAGACCCAGGCCCAAGACCCAAGACCCAGGCCCCAGACCCAGACAAGACCCAGACCCAAGACCCAGGACCCAGAACCAGGCCCCAGGACCCAGACCCAGGACCCAGACAAGACCCAGGACCCAGACAAGACCCAAGACCCAAGACCCAGACAAGACCCAGGACCCAAGACCCAAGACCCAGACCCAGACAAGACCCCAGACCCAGGACCCCAGACAAGACCCAGGACCCAGGACCCAGACCCAGGACCCAAGACCCAAGACCCAGACCCAGACCCAGACCCAGGACCCAAGACCCAGACAAGACCAAGACCCAGACCCAAGACCCAGGACCCAAGACCCAGACCCAGACCCAGGACCCAGGACCCAAGACCCAAGACCCAGACCCAGACAAGACCCAGACCCAGGACCCAGACAAGACCCAGGACCCAGGACCCAGACCCAGGACCCAAGACCCAGACCCAGACCCAGGACCCAAGACCCAGACCCAGACCCAGGACCCAGACAAGACCCAGGACCCAAGACCCAGACCCAGGACCCAGGACCCAGACAAGACCCAAGACCAAGACCCAGACCCAAGACCCAGGACCAGACAAGACCCAGGACCCAAGACCAGACAAGACCCAGGACCCAAGACCCAGGACCCAGGACCCAGACCCCAAGACCCAGGACCCAGACAAGACCCAAGACCAAGACCCAAGACCAAGACCCAGACCCAAGACCAAGACCCAAGACCCAGGACCCAAGACCCAAGACCCAGGACCCAGGACCCAAGACCCAGGACCCAAGACCCAGGACCCAAGACAAGACCCCAAGACAAAGACCCAGGACCCAAGACCCAGGACCCAAGACCCAGACCCAGACCCAGACAAGACCCAGACCCAGACCCAGGACCCAGACAAGACCCAGGACCAGTACCCAAGACCCAGACCCAGGACCCAAGACCGCGACCCAGACCCAGGACCCAGACAAGACCCAGGACCCAAGACCCAGGACCCAAGACCCAGGACCCAGACCCAGACCCAAGACCAAGGACCCAAGACCCAGACCCAGGACCCAAGACCCAGGACCCAGACCCAGGACCCAGACCCAGGACCCAGACAAGACCCAAGACCCAAGACCCAGACCCAGGACCCAGACAAGACCCAAGACAAAGACCCAGGACCCAAGACCCAGGACCCAAGACCCCAGACCCAGACCCAGACAAGACCCAGACAAGACCCAGGACCCAGACCCAGGACCCAAGACCCAGACCCAGACCCAGGACCCAGACAAGACCCAGGACCCAAGACCCAAGACCCAGACCCCAGACAAGACCCAGACCCAGGACCCAGACAAGACCCAGGACCCAGGACCCAGACCCAGGACCCAAGACCCAAGACCCAGACCCAGACCCAGGACCCCAAGACCCAGACAAGACCAAGACCCAGACCCAAGACCCAGGACCCAAGACCCAGACCCAGACCCAGGACCCAAGACCCAGACCCCAGGACCCAGGACCCAGACCCAGGACCCAAGACCCAGACCCAGACCCAGGACCCAAGACCCAGACCCAGGACCCAGACAAGACCCAGGACCCAAGACCCAGACCCAGGACCAGGACCCAGACAAGACCCAAGACCAAGACCCAGACCCAAGACCCAGGACCCAGACAAGACCCAGGACCCAAGACCCAGACAAGACCCAGGACCCAAGACCCAGGACCCAGGACCCAGACCCAAGGACCCAGGACCCAGACAAGACCCAAGACCAAGACCCAAGACCAAGACCCAGACCCAGACCCAAGACCAAGACCCAAGACCCAGGACCCAAGACCCAAGACCCAGGACCCAGGACCCAAGACCCAGGACCCAAGACCCAGGACCAAGACAAGACCCAAGACAAAGACCCAGGACCCAAGACCCAGGACCCAAGACCCAGACCCAGACCAGACAAGACCCAGACCCAGACCCAGGACCCAGACAAGACCCAGGACCAGTACCCAAGACCCAGACCCAGGACCCAAGACCCAGACCCAGACCCAGGACCCAGACAAGACCCAGGACCCAAGACCCAGGACCCAAGACCCAGGACCCAGACCCAGACCCAAGACCAAGGACCCAAGACCCAGACCCAGGACCCAAGACCAAGACCCAGGACCCAGGACCCAAGACCCAGGACCCAAGACCCAGGACCCAAGACAAGACCCAAGACAAAGACCCAGGACCCAAAACCCAGGACCCAAGACCCAGACCCAGACCCAGACAAGACCCAGACCCAGACCCAGGACCCAGACAAGACCCAGGACCAGTACCCAAGACCCAGACCAGGACCCAAGACCCAGACCCAGACCCAGGACCCAGACAAGACCCAGGACCCAAGACCCAGGACCCAAGACCCAGGACCCAGACCCAGACCCAAGACCAAGGACCCAAGACCCAGACCCAGGACCAAGACCCAGGACCAGACAGACCCAGGACCCAGGACCCAGACCCAGGACCCAGACAAGACCCAGGACCCAAGACCCAAGACCCAGACCCAGACAAGACCCAGACCCAGGACCCAGACAAGACCCAGGACCAGGACCCAGACCAGGACCCAAGACCCAAGACCCAGACCCAAGACCAGGACCCAAGACCCAGACAAGACCAAGACCCAGACCCAAGACCCAGGACCCAGACCCAGAACCAGACCCAGGACCCAAGACCCAGACCAGGACCCAGGACCCCAGACCCAGGACCCAAGACCCAGACCCAGACCCAGGACCCAAGACCCAGACCCAGACCCAGGACCAGACAAGACCCAGGACCCAAGACCCAGACCAGGACCCGGACCCAGAACAAGACCCAAGACCAAGACCAGACCCAAGACCCCAGGACCCACAGACAAGACCAGGACCCAAGACCCAGACCAAGACCCAGGACCCAAGACCCAGGACCCAGGACCCAGGACCCAAGACCCGGACCAAGACAAGACCCAAGACCCAAGACCAAGACCAAGACCCAGACCAAGACCAAGACCAAGACCCAGGACCCAAGACCCAAGACCCAGGACCCAGGACCCAAGACCCAGGACCCAAGACCCAGGACCCAAGACAAGACCCAAGACAAAGACCCAGGACCCAAGACCCAGGACCCAAGACCCCAGACCCAGACCCAGACAAGACCCAGACCCAGACCAGGACCCAGACCCAGACCCAGGACCCAGACAGACCCAGACCCAAGACCCAGGACCCAAGACCCAGGACCCAGACCCAGGACCCAGACAAGACCCAGGACCCAAGACCCAG